>NC_056526.1:154820529-154854413 GCF_019175285.1 Sceloporus undulatus
TGTGGATGAAGCCCATATCTGAATGAAAAACCCATCATAGTTTGAAAAGTACTATAGAAAAGGAATAATGTGGTGGCAGAAGAACATTATAGACTTTTTAAAAGATCGCACCACCCCAAATATATTTAAAGCATTTGTTTTCAAAGTACAGCTGAAGTTCAAACTTTTCTCAAGAGGGGCCGGGGATGGGAAAGCATCACTAAAAATACCAAGCTTTCAAATCCATTGACTCTTTTAGCAATGATACCAAAATGTCACTGTCAGCAGGATATATGGGAACAAGAGAACTTCTCAGTGGGATTTACCACTTCTTATCAAGAGAAGAAAGGATAACTGAGACCATCCATGTTGTGTCAAAACAGATGGAGGTTTCCTGGAATGCCTTATTCACTCTAGGAGCAATTTTAGCTGTCCAGCTTTGACACTTCCCTGAATTTCAATTACTTTAAATGGAAATACCATTCTGCCTTTCATAACCTTTACCAGGTTAAAAAGGCAAGCATTCAATAAATACTCTTTTGATACCTAAGCACCAATTTTCTATTTTACTTATATAATTTTGGCAGAGCAATGATTATTTTCATGTGTACAGAAATGCATTAAATTATACCATATACGTTCTGCTTGGAATTTTAAAAAATGAAATATACACACATATCAGAAATGTGCTGCTGATATTGAGATTACTATTTATTCTCTTAGGTTTGACATGATGTAATTTATCTTCTTCTTTTCTGACACTTAGCAATGTCACGAAGTATTTAATTCCTCATCCTCAGCATGTCTTAGCTCAGAATGTTATTGTCAGTGAAAACACATCCTCATTTACATGCATTACCTTATATATAAGCATATACGTACAAGCCTACAAGAAATAATTTCCAACAAATCTTCAATCTGCAAAGTGACATATACAATTTGGCATGACATGAATAAAATGAAAACCACTGCTTTACTGACATGTACACAGAAGAGTACTGCAAAAGTGGTATGATGCAGGATAACATTAAATTGGATGAAACCAATCCAGGAGCTTCTGGGTTTGAGGAGAATATCCTTCATTCATGCATGCATTTTTTGTGATCGCCAGGCTGAACATAGTTTAGTGTTCAATTCATTTTATTAATGATTTTCCATGTGCATCCCTCTAGTTAGAGGTATCATATACATCTGGTACAGGACAGCTGCATTTCCTGCTATTTAGAGATATTTCAAAGCTATATGTATTAAGGTAGTTGAATAGATGGATAAAGTAGTTAAAATGAGGTGGGGGTTACTCTTGATGAGTATGTGTGGATAGGCCATACACACACAAACAATAAAAAGCCACAAAAAGAAGAAGAAAGAAAGATTGGGTTCAGTTTTCAAAATCTAAAATACCAGAGTTGAAGTTACAATGTGATAAGCTTTCAGTAAGCAACATAACTGGAAAGTGAGTATTTTCTTGTCTTTGTCTTGAGCTACTCTTTGTTCTGACTTTCATACTAAACCATCCTCTATAATTTACATTTAGTTTGTTCTTTCCCCTGCTTGTACTTCTTTATATAGCTTTTAACAATTGCTGATTTTGGCAGTAGATCAAGACAATTTATGTTACTTACTACCCCATAAATATGCTAGCATTTATTTACAGATGACACTGTTTGTTTATGTTAATCCTGCAGAAGGCAAACCAAAGAAACAGCATCATGCTGTTACCATATTCATTTGTATATTCCTTTAGGGATATGTGAGTGAGCAAAACACAAGCCTGTTGATGTTTTCTGATGTCCACCTTGAATCTCATTATGATTTGGGTCAGACTGTCATGTTTTCTCACTTGAATATATGCACATATTTTCATTTGCATTTGTGTAAATTAGGGATAGACAACTGTAGAGGAGGCAGGGGCTATTTTCCTCCATGTTTGGCCTGGTGTGCCACATTGACACATTTTGGCATGCCCCAAAGTGATGAAACATAACTCCAGGCCTCCATTTTTTTCTATTTAATTTTTGCTTTTGTGTTTTAGGAAAGGTTGCTGGGATGGGGGGGGGAGCTTTGAGATTCAGTGTGACAGATTTTTTTGGGTGTTGAACTTTGACCCTGGAGACCAGCGTTCAATTCCCTGTTTGGTCATGAAACCCACTGGATGTCTTTCGGCAAGTCACATAGCCTCAGGGGAAAGCAATGGCAAACCTCTGAACAAATCTTGTCAAGAAAACCACATGATAGGGTTGCCATCAATTGGAAATGACTTGAAGGCACATAGCAGCAATGGGGAAGGGCTTTGGGGGGTTAGGACAAACAAACTGCATCAGTTTTGTGATTTTTGGCCAATTTTGAGGGCAAAAAATAGCCCAAAAATCAGCCTGAAAATTCAAATGGGGTGGAAACTTGGTGTTTCTGAAGGACTTCATGAGCCATACTCCCAAGGACTGCATGTGGCCCACGGGTGACACTTTGTCCACCCCTTGTGTAAATATACATATTTTTGTGACATTCTGAAATGCATGTATTTTTCTCTCATTCATGAAAATACATACAGCACGTCCCATAATAAAGAGCCTTCTACCACCACCAATTGGAACTTGTTGTATTGAGACAGACCTCAGTTTCTTAAATGATAGGATAGATGTGGATGGCCACAAACAAACCTGAAGGTTTGTTTAAATTAAAGGTCTTTGGCTGCAAAAAAAGAGCAGAGAGAAGACCAACCCAGCCTCCAGTGGTAGGGAGTTCCACACATTGGCTGACCTCCCAAGTGAGCTCTCTCAGTTTATAATTCTGTGCATGCATTCTGTTTCTGTGTACAGTTTTAAAAAATGCATAGAGCAGGTGTGTACTAGCTTTGCATAGTACAATTTCAATCACCCTATATGTGTAAATGTTTGTAAAGAGGAGATCCTCTATCCGTGGAGGCTCCATACATCATTTTTAATTCTAATTTTCTGAGAGGTGACCTTTTGGCCCTTAGATTGTGATTCTAGATATGAGTCCTTGGGCTTTAATTTTTTTAAAAAAAAACATGCATTTTAAAGCATTCAGCTCAAAGTGTACATTTGGTTCCACTACTGGAAACCACACCACCAGTGGCCACCTTCTCCTGATCACACCTTTCCACCTTGAGTACATCTTTTAGATCATGGCCTGATGAAGAACCAAGGAAAGATCTGGGAGGGGCCAACAATAAAGACAAAAGCAGTAGAGAAGATAGGTCCAAAAATGATGGGAGGAAGGGTACAGAAGAATGTAACTTCTGTTGTATTTTAGTTCTAGAAGTAACAGAAAGGACTTGTGGGTCATGATCTAGACTAGAAAAAGAAAACATGGCAATAAGCCAGGGATCTCATAGTAACTTCCATTCTTGCTTCCAACATGTCTGAAAGATGAAACAAGATATGGGAAGTTCTTGAAGAATCCCAAGACTCTCCCTATAGCTGACACAGATCCCAGTGTTGCAGTTGGGGTTGTGTCTGCTTTTTCCTGTTTTACTTTGGGAAACCCCTCTTCTCATCTTATGAATTTCTTTGTCCTTTTCTTTTAATTACTGTTTTTAGTTGGAATTGAGGGTAAGGAATGAGGCTTCTTGTTCACCAGTGAAAGACTTAAAGAGACAATGTGCTGTGTTTTCCATGACACACACTCTCTCTCCCTGTCCCACTATTTGGACAGAATCCTGATTACAATTGTTGTTTACAATCAGTTCACTGCATTAATGTATGTCAACAAAGATACAAAGATCATAATAAAGACACAACTAAAAGAAAATCCCACATATCATTGTATCTTGTCAACCAGCAAATATAATACCTTCTCAGTTTAAAAGAAAAAAAGTATTAAATTAAAACAGCAGGTTCACAACAATGCAGAAACTTTCATGACTCTGTGGCTCTTTGCAGAGATAAGCTGCCTGAATAAGTGACAAAAGGGAACACTCTTTGCTTGTCAGTTCAGCAAGAAGAAAGATGCAAGTTTCTGCATATGAGGCAGATGTCACAAACATTTAAACAGCTGTCAGAACCAGTTCAGTCTGTCATTAGCTTTGACCTTAAATCCAGTTTAGCTTTTAAATGTTAGAAGGGAAGAGAAATGAAAAAAGCAGCATAGTGAAGTTACACAGCTGCCTGAAATATTAAATGAAAGGAATAAACATCTGTTCTCTTGCTCTTCAAACTTTAATGGTTTGGAGAGATATTCTGTTGTCTTAGATCTTTAAGAGCATCTGAGACCCATACAGCTTCAGCACCTGTGAAGATTCATTCTCAAAACATGGATGCACTTCAAAGCTTGTTGCTCTGTTCTTTGCCAACCATATGTCACTGAGGAACACAACAAATTATTGATCATATTTAGAGGGTCTTAGACTTTGGTTTGGTAAATGTTCTGAGGGATAACCAAAGCAGTCTTCAAATCTTGGCAAATTTGGGATTCAGTTCTTTCCCTTCAAAGAAAGACAAATGAATCAACATAGGCAAAATAAATAAATAAATAAATAAACAAACAAACCTGCAGTGCTGGGTAAATTCTCAGCATAGTGCTAGGTATATTTTGCACATATATATTTTCATGCCAGTTTTCAAGATTAGATGCATGGGAACTGAAACAGAAATCAGCAAGATCCCTGGAGTATATTTCTGTTTTCTTTTCCAGTGTGTTCCTGCCAGAATCATTCATTACAGCCTGCAGGGTTTCCATTCTTCCTCCTAGCTCCAGACTGAATCCTATGAGATTGGAGAAAGTAGAAATTTCCTGAATTTTTCCAACCAGTGAACTGTACTCTTCATATTATCAATCAATCTTTATTAATGCTTAAGCCAAAGGCCATTCGCATGATAAAATATAAAACCAATAACAGCAATTCAGAATTATAAAATATTCTTCATATTGCATTAAAAAAGATTTTAAAAATATGATAAAACACTTTCAGTTAAAATGCATGAATTTCCTTGTTAACACACTGGAATCTTTGTGGTGTCTTAAGTAGGCCTTATGTATTTACATAGTAAAAAAAATCAAGTGCATTTAATACTTTGGAGTGCAAACTTCCCATATGAAAAAGGCATGATGTGCATATCCAAATGCTTTTGTATATAGTGAAACATAGATCCCGGCCATGTAACGCTCCCCCCACAGTCATACACAAGTGAAGACTCTGTTCACTGTTATTTTACTATTGTAGTATTGTTTTTAGATTTTTATTGTCTGTAATTTTAATGGATGGAATTGTTTAATCCTTCTTTAAGGGGGGGGAATTGTATATATTGTATTTTTTAAAGGTTGTACGCCGCTTTGATTGTGGAAACAAAAAGCGGGATATAAATTAAAGTTTTATTATATTTTTATTATTTATTACCAAAGGCATCAAATGAAATTTCTGTTTGTGTACCATGACGGGTTCCCATGGTGGAGCTGGGAAAATGTTGCTCAGCACATTGAACACTTTTATATCCTTGATGACTTTGCTGTGCAGAGTGTAAGGAGAAAGATATAAAAGTCAAACTCATCAGGATACAATAAACACTGGTAGAAAAGACTTCTGTTGATCCTTAAGTTGGAATTACTTCTGACATATTTGTTTCTTGAATGCTCATAATTAGGTTTGCTGATGGCAACATTAGGAGTGGCTATTACATCACTAAGCCAGCACTGCTGAAACACACCTGTGGATTTCTCCATCCCCTGCTTAAACTCCAGTATCCTTTAAGCAACGTAAGTCATCTTGTGAAATCTTACCCTACAAAAAATGGATAAAATAGGTAACAATAATGTCAGAACATCAGTAACTACAGCAACAACAATGACGACAAAATAAAATAAAGCACTAGAGTGAAGTTGAAGGCTTTCATGGCCAGCATCCATAGTTTTTTGTGGGATTTCAGGCTATGTTGGCCATGTTCTAGAAGAGTTCTTTCCTAACGTTTCACCAGCACCTGTGGCTGGCATCTTCAGAGAATGCTTGCCTGGAAAAAGTTGGGTGTATAGACACTGTGTGAGCCTGGGAATGCAGGAGTGATTTGTATGTGTATTGTTCTGTTGTTGATGGCTGGCCTCAGCCTGGGAGGCTAATGCAAAAGAGGATTAGTGTCTGCTAATTGGTGATCATTATCTGCTGGGAAAGCCCCTGACTGAGTGGTTTCCCATTTGAATTTGCTGAGTCCTTATTTTGCTATTCCTCAGGACTGGTAGCCAAATTTTGTTCACTTTAAGGGTTTCTTCTTTCTGGTTGAAATTATCCAGATGTTTGTGGATTTCAATGGCTTCCCTGTGCATCCTGACATGGTAGTGGTTGGCATGGTCCAGAATTTCAGTGTTTTCAAACAGTATTTTATGGTCATGATGGTTTGTGGCATGTTCTGCTACTGCTGATTTTTTCTGGCTGGCCCAGTCTGCAGTGCCTCTCGTGTTCCTTGATTCTTGCTTGCACACTGCATTTGGTGGTCCCTATGTAGACTTGTCTGCAGCTGTTAAAGCACTAGAATTCAAATTCCAACAAAAAATATCAATATGTGGTTCACTGTCCAGAAGAACAATAGCTATTGTTTTCAACAAAGGTTCCTTTCAGTGGCCTCACAAATCAGCTGGTTCTCTAAGACATTCAACATATTGTCCCTTTCCCAACTTTTTGTTATTTTCCATGACTGGTGTGATGCTTTTGCAGTCAATGGGATCATTGCCACGTATGGATAATATAGCACAGGGTGTAAATTTTAATATACTGATTTTATCGCACACCCCTGTGCTCAGGCAAGAGGCATCCCATACCTGATATGAACTTCTTCCACACTTTTTGAAAAAAAACAACAGGATTTTGCTATTCTTTACAAGGTGATAGAGAAGTCCAGACCGGGTATAGGCATCTAGTTTGGGAGGAATTGATGGGAAAGGGCAGTGTGATAATTTCTGTAAAGAGTCCATTGAAGGGATGAGGAAGGCTCCATAACTAATTCGCTGTCATTCCAGTGTCAGTCATGAGAAGTTAGAAGTCGGAATAACCAAGGCCAAAACAGAAATGCATGACATTCCATTAAGCCAATCCAGGAGTCAAGAATCTAAATAAATCCAGCAGCATGAGTGTATTGCAAGAAAGTTAGAATGAACTTTTAAATAGAACAATAACTCATAGCAATGAAGAATTATTACTGCCTGACCTTGAGATACAAAGTGGTTAGTTGCTCAGTGTTATTTATTCTACAAAAAGCCCTGGAAAAGTCACACTCTCTCAGCATCAGAGGATGGCAATGGCAAACCCACTTTGAATAAAACTTGCCAAGAAAATTCTATGCTAGGTTCACATTAAGATTGTCATAAGTCATAAATTACTTGAATGCCTGTGACAAAAACAACGATGAGATTTTGACTCTTTCTTGCTTTTCTTGCTTATCTGATAGAAATAGCAGACGTTTCTCATTGAATTCCAGCAAAGGTGGGGACTCATCTTGTTGAAGGTCTTCATCCACCAATTGCCCAGATTCTGAGAGGGAACCATTATTTGAAACGAGAAACCTTTCTGGCTCTTCTGCATCAAATTCCACAGAATGTAGTTGCATATATCATTATACCAATGCAATGGTGTGGCATGATAAGTGAAAAGAAAGCATATGAAAAATAATAGTACTAATGATGATGATCATTGTAGTGGCATAGTTATTGTTATTGTTACAGTAGTAATAGTAGTAGTAGGTATTTTTCTGGGGAAAGAGATGTAAGATAAACCAGTATAAATTCCTATTCAAGACTTGAAATGATTCTAAATATTATATAATGACCATGACTTGTATGAAAGTTTTAAATAAGTGAGATAAATATCTCGCATCCCTAATGCTTCATGTAGGTGCAGGCTAAATGCTTCAGTTTTAAACACAAGTGCTGCCGTGACCATTTCTTGAGTTTTGTCATTTAAAATGGCATTCTACTTTTAACAGCTCTGATAGAAGACCAGGATGTTATTCATTCCACAACTGACACCCTCGAGCCATATTTCTTCCCCTGTCACAAAGTATTTATTTTTATCAGCAACTTGTCACTCAACTGTATTAAAAAATGGAGAAATGGACAGTTCTGGGACCTCAATGTCACCTGTGAACATAATGGCCATCAATTTAGTGCTGCTGTTTGGTTATTATATATTCATAAATAATCAAATATCAATTCAAAAACTTCAGGAATCAAAACTAAGAGGGAGGTTGAAATCAGAGGTGGTATTGAATTTTGCATTTAGTCTCTAATGAAATAAGCCATCTTGTTAATAATCTGGTTTTCATTCCAGCCAGACATAACATATTTGAAGGCAGTCTGAAAATCCGCTGTGATATATACAGCCAGTGAAGAAAAAGTAAAATTTAATGGCCATATGGATAAAGACTGGCATTTCCAGGTTGGGCAATACAAAGACAATCAGCATGTCTACATCTGCAAATTAAAGGGGTTCCTTTTTCAGTTAAATTAAATTTAAAGAGCTTTACATCGAAAAGCAGAGTTGGGGGGTTGTTCTTTTCAACACATGTGAATTTTAATTATGAAATTATATATCTATTTTCCATTGGACTTTACTACAGATGTTGTGTAACTATTTCAAATATGAGTTAATTTATTACAAATGCATTTGTAATAATAATAAACATTATTATCCTGCAATTTGTGCATTGTGCAATTTACTCCACCCAAAAATAATAAGTAAATAAATGGTAGGAGTGAGGAAAATGATGCTAAGGAAAGGTAATAGATTGGTCTGGGTAAATATTCCAGATGGTCCCTTTCCTCTGTGCTAAGGGAAGAAAACTCTAGGTAAGACCTCTACATTCAGAAGACAAGTCTTCATTGTTGTATTTAACTGTATGTTTATTGGCTGCAGTTGATTCAAGGTGCCTGGGGTAGATGTTACAGTGGCATTTTCCCCTTCCTCCTCCTTTTCTAAATTTTTTTTCAAGGTGTTGTTGCTGTCATCTTCACAATTGCCAGTCTTTTCATGCCTTCCCTATTGTTCTCTCTCTCTCTCTCTCATCCCATTTCTCCTTTTCCTGGGGTTGAAGCAGATGGGCCCAAAGGAACCATGCAAGGCCACTCTGGCTGAAGTCGGGCTGAGAACACAGCAACTACATTGCCTTCTCTCAAAGCGGGCCACTGGCAGCAGTCTCAAGCTACCGGGAGCAGTCTCAAGCTGCATACTGCAGGAAAAGATGAAAACCGCTCCTTTTTGCTCTGGTCCTTTTGATTGGAGTGAGGTTTCGTAGCAACTTCAGGTCACATTGGGGGCATGCATTATCAAAATGCCATGCTCCCAGTGAGCTTATTTTTGCCCCTGTGTTTCAAACCTTAGCTATACTTATTCTCTTCCTTCTCCTTTCCTGTATTCTCTGTATCTCAAACTCTTCCTCTCTTTGAAGAAAACCTTGAAGCCATAATTAGATTATAGTTAAATTCTCAGCCATTTAAAGCTATATGTTTATGTTCAATAGGACTTGGTTCTGAATAGACACACAAATATAGGAGCAACCTGTTGGTTGGTCTATCACCCTGCCTTCACTATCATCATTATCATCTCTCAAATATTTGGTATTATTAGTAGATTAGCATAATTATAATTATTGTGGGAATATTTTACAACATAATTCTTAAAAGAAAAAGGGAATGGGCACAGGTTAATTGGAACCATCTTTAAAAGTAGAGTTTGAACACATTGCTTGTACTAGGGAATTTTCAGTCACTGGGCGCCACTAAAGCTCCCATGTTTTGCCAAAAGTGGAGTTTGGAAAACTTAAAACAGAGGTAGGAAAGATTTGGAGTTATTTTCTGCGACAAGCAGAAAATAGTTTCAATGGGGCTCAAGCATATGCAGAATTTGTCTTATGCGGGGTGGGGGTCCGGAATGGATCCCCTGTGTAAGATGAGGCCACACTGTGTGTGTGTGTGTGTGTGTGTGTGTGTGTGTGTGTGTGTGTACAGTTGGCCCTTCCCTTACACGGGGATCTGTTCTGGACCCCGCTGCATAAGGGAAAAAACACGTAAAATCAAGCCCCATTAGAAATAATGGTCTAGTTCCCGTGGCACGCACCTAGTGCACCCCATTGCTTCTTCCAGAGTGTGGGAGAAGTCTTTCCGATGCAGAAACCATGTATGATGTGGGTGCACTGTATGTTGTTAACTGCCCTCGAGTAAATCTCAATTCATGGTGATCCTATGGATGAGACATGTCCAAGACCCTCTGTCCTCCACTGTTCTGCTTACTTCCTGCATCACCATATCTTTGACCTCCTTAATGGAGTCCATCCATCTAGCATGTGACCTTCCTCTCTTCCTACTTCCCTCCACCTTTCCCAGCATTATTGTCTTTTTCATTGAGTCCCAACTTCTCATTATGTGTCTGAAGTACAACAGCCTCAGTTTGGTAATCTTGGCTTCCAGGGAGGTTTCCAGCTTGATCTGCTTTAGGACCCATTTGTTTGTCCTTTTGGCTGTCCATGGGATCCTCAGCATCACATCTCCAGCATCACATCTCGAATGGATTTTCTTCCTATCTTCTTTCTTAACTGTCCAGCTCTCACATATCCATATATGGTAATAAGGAATAAAGTGACTTGTATAATTCTAACTTTTGTGCTCAGTTGTATATCATTGCATTTTAGAATCTTTTCTGGTTCTTTCATAGCCACCCTCCCCATTCTTAAGCTTCTTCTAGCAATGTTTGATCCCAGGCATAGGAATTCTTTTACTGTTTCTATTTCTTCATTGTCTAGGTTGAACTTGTGATGGTCCTCAGTGGTCATTATTTTTGTTTTCTTTATGTTTAACATTAACCTGCCTTTGCACTTTCTTCTGTGATCTTCCTTAGTAGGTATTCTAGGTCTGTGAGGTTTTCTGCTAATACTATGGTGTCATCTACATATTTCAGATTGTTGATATACCTTCCTCCTATTTTTACTTCTCCTTCTTCTGTCTCTAAACCTGCTTTTCTTATATTATATTCTGCATACAAATTCAACAGATAGGGTAAAAGGATACAGCCTTGTCTAACTCCTTTGCCATTAGAAACCATTCTGTTTCTCCGTGTTCTGTTCTGACAGTAGCCTCTTGTCCTGAGTACAGATTCCTGATCAAGACTATCAGATGTGTTGACACTCCCATGTCTTTAAGGGCATTCCATAGCCTTTCATGATCTATGCAGTCAAAGGCTTTGCTATTGTCTCTAAAGCACATGCTGATTTTCTTTAGGAATTTCCTGGTGCACTCCAGTGTGGCTCCCTTGTTCCTCTTCCTTTCCTGAACACTGCTTGGAACTTTGGGATTTCTCTCCATGTATGGTTGGAGTCTATGTTGAGGAACTTTGAGCATGATTTTGCTTGCATGGGAGATCAGTGCTATAATCCTATAGTTGCTTCAGTCTTTTGTATCTCTTTTTTTGTTGATGGGGATATATATTGATTATTTCTAATCTGTTTGTCATTGTTTTGTTTTTCCATATCTGTTAACATATGTTGGTTAGCACTAGAATTGACTCTGTCAATGTGGAATACAGCAGTTCAATTGGAATATCATCTCTTCCTGGTGATTTGTTTTTTGCCATTTCTCTTATTGCAGTTTTGCAGAATTTGGGGTTCATTTTCATACGGTTCTTTGTGTTTGTGTGTTTGTGTGTGTGTGTGTATTCCACTTTTTTGTCCATTCTCATTCAATTTAATAGAAAAGCAATCTTTAAAGAAGCGGAAAATTTTTAGTAATTTTTTGCATACCATGTTCAGGAGTATTGTGTTTACATACATATCTATGAGTTTGAGAGGAATATGTGTGTATGTCCTGTATTTCTCTCTGATTCCACATTACAGTTTAAATTTCTGGAGAAAATATCATAAAGCAACTTTTTCTCATGAGGCTTTTTGAGGTGAGGAAACCCAGGCAACTAGAGAAAGATGAAGAAATATGCACTAGAAAAAAAAGGGGGGGGGGCACAACCAGTCCCTGGAAATAGAAAATCACTTTGCATCATTTCCTCCAAACTTTCTCCAGCATTGTGTGTGTGTGTGTGTGTGTGTGTGTGTGTGTGTTGGCTGTCTTACCATCAACACATGCACACATGATGCCTAAGACCTATGGTTGTCAGAAGACACTGTAGATGACCCAAAATGGTGTCCAGACTGCAGTGACAGCACAACAAACAAACAAACATAAAGAAAAAGGCAAAAGAAATAAAGAAGCTGTGACACATGCCCAACTAATGGGACTAAGGTAAATGGTTTGTCTGATGAATTAGCTTAGAAATTTTACCCTTCCTGAAGAAAGCCACAGAATTCTGCCCCACAGTCTTTTGCACCAAGACTAAAGAATTTCAAGATGCATCTGTGTTTTAAACTGAGATTTTCACCCTCTAGATTACTGGCATTCAAGGCTTGTTTGTATGTATGCTTGTACAGAGTGGAGGACAGGGAGTCTTGGAGATGTCTCATCCACAGGGTCACCAGGGTCGAAATCAACCCGAGGATGGTTAACAACAATAAATGTATGTGTCTCTGTGAACATGTAATTGTATAGCAAATGTTTTCCACTGAAGCACAGTGGAATGAAAATAGCAAATGTGCTTGTTCCCTGATACCTGCATGCATGTACACGCACGCATGCACGCACGCACACACACCACTAGTGGGGAGTTTACATAGCACAGTTAAATCTCTAGGGAGGCTTCAACATTTATTACAGACCTGAGCAAGAGTTTCATTAAATACAAATCCTGCAGGTGTACCTATGCTGCTTGACTGGCCTTAGGAGCAACCCCAGGCTATGTTCTATAGCCTTCTTTCATCTGACATTTTGCTTTGTCTTCAAGCGATTATCATTTTTATCACTGACAATATGTGAACGTGTTCCTGTGTGCATTTTGTGTTCATTATGCCTTGTTCTCTGAGGATGACACATTGAGGGCTTTTAAAAGTCTTTTAAAAGTATTGTAATTATGTATTTTAAATTCCTGCCTCACAGCATTCTTTCTGCATTGTTGAATGCAAAACCAAATTAAAATGCATATCTTCACTAAGGAATCTTCTTGCCCTCCTGGGCCCTAATTGTAATTTATTAAAGGAGTGGAAAACTGGTTTTCCTGTCAACTCAGTCTTATGGTGCTTTCTTTGAACAATGCCTTTTGCTCTGTTTCTGTTGTTTTTTTCACTGTTTAATTCAAGGAGAGAATCCATGTCTGAAAGCAGAGTTGTTTCATGCTCCTGGTGTACTACATGAAGTACTTTTACAAGTTTCTGGAACTGGTTGCCTTTTAGACGTGTTGATTAATAGTTGATAATATAAAAGAGTACATTTTGACCAAGTACATAGAGCAATCAACAGCATACAACAGCGTACACACACCCTATTGTACACCAGCAGATTTCTAGACCCACTGCCTGTGCATTTTTAGTTCTGGGTGTGGTATTCTGAAGGATTTAAAGAAAAAACACAATCCAGCATACACGCAGAGAAGAAGGAAAAAGGAAGCTCAAGTTCTTGCATGTACTGTAGCAATAGACACGCAACCATAGTGGCTGGTCCTGCTTGCTTCTCAGTGCCAGGATGGATTTGTCCATTTGCCATAATTGGGCCAAAGCAGATGGCCAAGAAGGAGTGATCTCTGGCCACTACAGCCTTGATCACTCCAGGACTGTGGCAACTGCACGGCTCACTCCCGAAGTAGGACACCACCATGGTCCTAAATGGGTGGCCAGCAGGAGTGGATTAAATCTTCCACTTTCATCAGTAGCTTTGGGCTGCCTTAGGTAGCTTCAGAGCAGCTTCCAGCCACTTTGTGTGTGTATGTAGTCTAAATTTATTTGGCCTACCTGCTTCAGGCTGAGCATAAATTTTTATGATTGGATTCCACACTGGCAAAGATTTGCATTCTGTTCTGTTCACATCATTTAGTACTTACTACTGGAGGAGGGGAGAATCTTTCCAATCCTGTCAGTTTTCTTCACTGTCCCGCTCTCACACCTGTACATTGTTTTCTGCTATTAATTTGGTATCATCTGCATATCTTAGATTGTTGATACTTCTTCCTCAGCTCTTCACTTCACCTTCCTATGAGTTAAAACCTGCTCTACCTTAGGAGTGCCAAAAGTAAAAAAACAACATGAAGGCATGTGAGCGTATTCACACACACAAAGTGCATTTGATTAATAATAAGGCCACACTCATCTCAACAAAAAGACATAATTAACTGCACCATTTAATTATTTACAATTTTGTCAGGTTTGAATTCAATTGTACTGTAATAAATAGTCCAAATGCTGATTTTTTTTTTTAATTTTATTTATTTTTTTTGGAGGGAAACCTCTTCCAAAAGAAATGTTTGGAGGATAGGCTTAAAAAGAAGAATCTTACAAAAAAAAATTCTGTCAGTCTTTCCAACCTCTCTAGCCAATGTACTTTCTGATATCACGATCTCATAATATGATATCTTATTGTGGGCCTTGTATAACTTCTTCCACCATTTTGAGGGCTGAAGGTGAAACAATCTGTAAAAGTTTTTAAATATTATAGTATATTATTATATTATAGTGTTAAAAAATACATTTAAGTTTTTTAACAAGGTGGTATATAAAAATATTATTATTATTATTATTATTATTATTTAATATAAATGTTTTAACTTATTTAATTTAAATAATAAATATAATAATAATAATAATAATACATATTTAATATTAATAAATATTTAATGCTTTATTTTCATAATGTTTAAATAATATTATATAACATTATTATATATAATATTTATGATAACATTTTCACAAGTCACCTTTATAAAGTCAGTTAATCATGAGCCCCATCCCCAATCCTGAAAACATCTGAAAATTTGTCCACTCCTATTCATCTTTCATGGGCAATAGCTGGAAAATGGCCAATATATTCTGTCAAAATGGGTAGGTTGCCAAGTTTAGAATTGTGTGGGAATGCTGCCTGTGTAGAAGTTTCTACTTGACATGGGAATGGCAGTGGAACTGGATATCAGGAAGGAAATGAAGGAGATCTACTAGGCATATTTGTCCCACCCTTTTCCCTAACTCATTTGAGATCATATAAAGAGAAACACTATAAGAGGGTTGTTATAAATACAACACTGTGCTGATATTCTTCTGTTCATGGAACAAGCTCTCCTGCCTTCTGCTTGTATTTACTTTGCATCACACACACACACACACACACACACACACACACACCTATTTTTGAGAACACTCTATGGAACAGAATTTGGCAAAACTCTAGAAGTACCTTCTGCTTGTGCTGCAGCAACACCTCTGGATGCATGTTATTTTTCTCAGGTAAGTTATGCCCTATTTTGATAGAACGTAATTGACAGAAGCAGATAGGATACATATTACCCTTTTTGTAAATGTGCAGTTAAGGTTTAATTTACCCTCAATGATACCTGACATTTTTAAACTTATTTCTTGATATTGTGTGACCTTCGGTTATATTCAGTAAAAAGAAGCAGAACCGAATTGTTCATTGACATTTCTCAGCTTATCTTTTGTCAGTATGAGATCAGTCAACATAACTAACCAACATGTACAAGGATTGTTGCATCTACAAATCTGTACTGAAGTCAAGGGATATTGAATAAGTCTGTCACAGAAAAAGTAAGTTTTGATAGCTTTAGTCTATCATCTTAATAGAATAATATGTGTTCACCAAGAAAATATAATTATTGTAAAAAAAAAAAAAAGTAAAAGGCATGGCAAATGTAAGCAGAATTGTTGCAGAGATTTTGTATAAAGGTTGAAACCAAACATGCACAGAAGTGATGAATTATGAATCATGCAAGTATGTAAGTCACAATTATTTAGTTTGAAATACATGTAAGCAGCTATCAGTGATAAAGGAAGTCCTGGTTGCCTCCTGGCCTGCATTTTAAAGCAAGCATTAGCAATTTTTATGTGTATATCAAATCCAGACCTGTTGTGACAATGCATGCACAAATATTAGAATACATTTTCAGATAAGGCTTTTATAATGGGAGAGAGGTGGCTTAGTATTGGCAAACAGAGGGCATTTGGCAGAATATTGCTGCTATTTTCTGGTGTTATTCTAAGGTTTTTGTTTGTTTGCTTTTCAATGAAAAATAATCCATTTGTCACTCCTGGTCACAGTATTGCTCTGAGTGGTATTTGTTTTGTTTTCTTGTTTGTTTATGGGGGGTTGTTGTTTTTGTTTTTTACTGATATGAAAGATCCCTTTTGCCATAATTCAAGGATGGACAATATTTTGCCTGATTTTAGGCTTGTATAGTAGGAATGCTTGCCGCATTTTTTTTCATTTTCTGTAGAGGAAGTGTAAGGAGTGAGTGAGTACACCATGTACAAAGCCTTCTCTGGGGTTTGCCACAATCCCTGGGTGGTACAGCAACAAGGAAACAAGAGAATCTCCCCAAAGATTTGCTCTTGCCTTCATATTGATTCTGACTTATAGAGACCTTAAGGCAAATTGATCACAAGGTTTTCTTGGCAAGATTTGTGCTTTTTTTCTGGGGGGTGGGGATAGGTTGCCATTGCCTTCCTCAGCTGAAAGAGTGTGACTTGCCCATGATTACCCAGTGGGTTTACATGGGCGAGAGGGGATTTGAATCTTGGTCTGCAGAGTCTTAGTCCAGTGCTCAAACTACTACACCACACAGCTTCTTCAAGAGATATCATGCAGGGTTTTGCTTTGTTTTTGAAAATTTAAACATATCAAGGACTTCTGCCATCAAAATGTGTACAGAAATATATATTTTGAGAGAAAATAAATTTAGAGACTATGATGGACTCCTTGCATTATCCTTCATCTGTAGCATGCTCCTGGTCATAAGGTGCATTGACAACAGGAAGATAGAGATAATATCTCAGAGTTCTGCCAGCACTAATTGTCTCAATGCACTGCACAATCTGGAGGATATTGCACACACCATCCCCTAGCACCCTGATCCAGAGTGTCTTAGAAATGCTTCATTTGGGGCACTTCCAAGCTGCAATGGTAGTTTTTTTGGGCCTCATGTTCACAACCATTAATATGAATAACAATAAGTTATTAGAGAGTAAGCTGAGCATATGATCGCAAACTGCTGAACATTATATCAGCCAATGTTTTAAAATATGTAAATGCACATTTATAAGAACGACAGTATTTCCTGCATGGGTGACTTCTTATTTAGATTACTGCAATGAGCTCTTATATCAGTGTGCCCTTGAAGATAACATGAAGGCTGCAGCTAGCCAGTGCTTTGAACTGAAGTTATAGACTAGTAGTGGGAATGCTAGAGAAGCCTTATGACACTAGTTTCAATAAAACGGCACTGGATGCTAATACATCCTCACTGAGTTCAAGATTTTGAAGTTGGGTTTCAAAGGCTTAAATATCTTGGGATCTAGATAAGTGAATGTGTAGCACTTCCTATATCTACCTGCCTGGTTATTATGCTTCTCGGGGCCCATTGGCCCAGTGAGAAGGTTTTGCTGGCCTCTCATTGGAGAGACTAGCATTTTCAAATAAAATGGCATGCTCTAAGCAGGCCATTGGACAGGGAGGGGGCGGGGCTAAGCCTATTTAAGGCTCTCCCGTCCTGGCCTCCCTGTCAGTTTTGAAGAGCTGGCCCACCCTCCTACTTCAACGACAGTGTAAGATTCATTCTGGTTGCTTCGGGGTTGAGTATGAATTTTTGCCATTGTTTTCCCAAGGGATTTTTGCCTACCCTACACAGTTGGATGAGGAATTGGACGATTGGCTTAGGGTGTGGCCATAAATAGGCCTCATGCAAAGGCGGGGGGAGATAGTCGGTTCGGTGAGCACCTCAGCACCCTCCTAAAGGGTGAAGGTGGGTCTCTGGAACGGAGGTTTACATCTTGAGACTAAACATGAAGGGAAAGAGACTTGCCTTGGGGATGGCGTGAGATTCAAATTCTCACTTAAGTCTTGAGAGTTAAGTGGGGAAGTCTTGGGTTTGGCCTTCCGGATGAGGGCCGGCCAGGGGCAACCCAAATTATGGATTGCCCTTGGGGCTCAGGTGTTTTTGCTCTTTTTGGAAGCTGGGAAATTGGTCTTGGAGCAGACCATCCACCAGCTGTTCCTACACGAGGTTCTCCCCCCTGGGCTTGCAGTTCTCAAGAAATAAAGTTAAATAGGTTGAAATTTAATAAAGTTGCAATTTTATAACCCAGTCCTATGTGTCTGGTCTCGTTATTTAATGAGTTAGTCAGCAAATACCTACTGGCACAAAGGCTCCTCTGTGTAGTAATAATAATAATAATAATAATAATAATAATAATAATAATAATAATTTGTATCCCGCTTCTCCAGAGGATCAAAGTGGCTAACACTAAAAACGTCCCTAAAATACAATAATGTTTGCTCCCATTGTATCCCAAACCCTCCCTAACCCTCCCATACACAATAAAATACAATTAAATTAATAAACAGCTATTAAAACAATTATTAACATTACAACACAAAGGGAATTAGGTCAGTTGTTGAATGATTAAATACACGATTGTTAAAATATTAATTTGGGAAGGCTTGGTGGAAGAAATATGTCTTGATTGCCTTTTTAAATACATCAAATCGCTTCTGGCAGGCTATTCCATAATTTGGGAACAGCAGAAGAAAAGGTCCTCTGAGTAACCGCAGCCAGCCTAGTTTGAGGACCTCCATGTGGGGGGCGGATTACATGGGAGAAGGCAATCCCGTAAGTAGGCTGGACCTAAGCCATGAAGAGCTTTAAAGGGTGTAACCAACACCTAGAAATTAATAGGCAGCCAGTGAAGAGACTTTAATACAGGTGTGATATGGTCATCTCTAGATCTTCCAGTGACCACACTGGCTGCCATATTTTGAATTAGTTGAAGTTTCTGGACTAGATCCTAGGGTAGCCCTATGTAGAGCGCATTGCAGAAGTCAAGTTGTGCGGTTACCAGTGCATGTACCATAGTTTTTGAGTCCTCTGGTTCTAGGAAGGGTCCTAGTTGGTGTATTAACTGAAGCTGATGACAGGCACTTCTGGCCATTGCATCTATCTGAGCTGACATCTGGAGCAATGGATGTCACTATGAACACAGTCCTTTAGGGGAACTACAAACAGAGTCCTTTAGGGGAAGTGTGACCCCATCCAGGACCTGTTGACAAACCTCCAAATCCAGATTAGGACCCCCAACTACGAGCACCTCTGTCTTATCTGGATTCAGTTTCAATCTGTTTTTTCTCATCCAGCCCATTACTGCCTTAAGACAATCATTCAGAAGGGAGATTCCTTCCTTAGTTGATGCTTTAGTCTGGGACATGGGTAGATATAATTGGGTGTCATCAGCATACTGATAACACCCTGCCCCATGCCTCCAGATGATCTCTCCCAGCAGTTTCATGTAGAAACAGTCGGCCCTTCTTATACACGGATTTTTTATACATGGATTCAAGCATACACGATTTGAAAATGTCCCAAAGAAGTATACATTTACCTTGATTTTTCATTTTTTTATAAGGGACACCATTTTGCTATGTCATTATATTTAATGGGACTTGAGCATACACGGATTTTGTTATACACGGGGGAGCTTGGAACCAAACCCCAGCGTATAACAAGGGTCCACTGTATTAAATAGCATTGGGAGCAGAATGGCGCCCTGAGGGATGCCAAATTTAAGCTCTCTTTCAAAGGAGCTGCTGTCCCCAAGCATCACCATCTGGAATCTGCCCGAGAGATGGGACTGGAACCACTGTAATGCAGTGTCCCCAGTGGCCAATTTTCTCAGGCGTTCCAGAAGGATACGATGGTCGATGGTATCACTGAGAGGTCTAAGAGCACCAACAGGGTCACACTTTTCCCACTGATGCTCAAGAGAAGATCATCTACTAAGGCGACCATGGCAGTCTCAACACCATGTCCAGCCCTGAGGCCAGTTTGAAATGGGTCTAGATAATCTGTTTCATCCAAGACCTTTTGGAGTTGAAGAGCAACAGTTCTCTCAATTACCTTGCATAGAAATGGGAAATGTGAGAATGGTCTATAATTGTTCATGTCCAAGGGATCTAGGAAGGGCTTTTTCAGAAGTGGACGTACCACCACTTATTTTAAACAAGGTGGAAAATAGCTCTCCCTGAGATGTATTTATATATCCTGAGTGCATTTCCTCCTTGAACGATCAGCCATGAAGGGCAAGGGTCAAGAGGGAAAGTTATCTTATTCACTTTTCCAAGAGGCTTGTCCATATCCTTTGTACTCACAGATTCAAACTGATCCAGTATGATCCTATTCACAGAGTCACTGGACATCTCAATATCGTTTCTGCAATAATACTGGTGTTCAAGTCTGCTCTTATCTAAAATATTTTATCTGAGAAATGATCACTGAAAGCATCACATTGAGCTGTCATGGGTTCTGATAATGGATTCTAGGTTGCGAGTACCTGAGTCAGGTCCTTTACCACCCTAAATAGCTCAACTGGACGAGGGTTTACAGAGAAGAAAGAACTTTTCTATGGTGTGCCTTGTCGGACAAGAGTCGGGTTTTCCACCAGTGATGCTCTAGTCGTTGTCCTTCCCAGTTCATATTCCTATGTTCTTGGAGCAGCACATCAAGCAGAAATAGAGGTGAGGACTTTCTTAACTTTATTGTCCCATTTAAGCATATCCAGACCTGTGCAGCTTGTCGGGGTGGACCTGGCCTCCAATGGCGAAAAAAACAAGCAATGACTGCATCAGGTGTACAGCTTGGGGGTACCAGACATGGGGAAATACTCCAAGACGTAATGTTTTACACAAAACAAATGGCTATGCAAAACCAAAACAATGAGTTTTGTGTAAGTAACATTTTGCAGAAAAAGTCCTGGAGTATGAAATACCATTCAATGCTTGACCATTTTTTCATTGATATCTTGATATGTCTCTACCTATAATCCTTAGAATCTTCCAAGAAAAAACTGCAATGCCAGGCTTATTACTTTTTGTTGACTTTCTCAATATAATGGCAAGCCACCTAAAACTGTGGATTTTTCTAAAAGTTAATGTTTTCTGAATCTCAGGAGAATTGTCTCCAACCCAAACGACATACTCCAGAGCTAAAGGAAAGCACACTTTAGAAGTGTGATTCAACACACAGTGGTAATGTTATCCCATTTATGTGAATAATAAATTTAAAATAGAGACAGTTTCACAGAAATCTGCTGTAAATTTTGAAGAAGCACTCTATATCACCATAGCTACAGAAATATATAGGAATGCTGTTCAATCCAACTTTAATTTTACATATTTCTTTTGAAGTACATAGCAATCCTTTTTGAACTATTATGTCTTCTTGGTGGTGACTAGTACTAAACTCAGTAAAGTAAATAGATTTTTGTAGAACCATATATATCTATGAGCAAGTATATTTAGTTTGAATCTATAGGGTCGCACACACACATTTACATTGGCAATATGCTTTTGAATAATTCAAAAGCAGCAGATGAAAAATGTAAGTGTGCAAATATGTCTTTTGAACATTCATTGTGTTTTCCTCTTTGTCTCTTGGATGCTGTCTGTTACATCTTTGATTCTTTGAAGTTCCCATAAAAGGATCAATACTTGGATAGAGTCTATTTGAAAGAATATCATTATGTATAAGAGGGGGGAAATCCCAAGAAACACAGCAAATCAGACATTTGGAAAGGGTATCATTAATATGTAAATTTCAGGTATAACTTGTAAAATTGCCTACATTTCAGTCACTAGCCCTCAGAATGACTTCCTCCTATGTGTTTATTATTAAAAACTCAATTTTCACTTGTCAGTGCATATTCCTCTTACTATGCTCTGTTATCCTATCTACATTTAATTGGTTATGGAAAATTGTCACCTTGTTGTCAGTGTGGCTTGTTCAAACGGAAAAAAAGAAAGTGTGATGGTGAAGAACATAACAGGATTTACTTTGTGTGTGTGCATGTGTGTGTACAGATAGAGGGACTAAATATGTTCTGTAAAACATAACAGAGACAATAGCTTGTTAAGAACCTCTATTTTTGTTAATTAAAGCATGAGTTCTCAGTTCATATTCCTTTCTGGTTACATAAAATGAATTCACACAATTACACTTTCAAAATAGTGAAATCAGTTTTCACTAAATATTCTCATCACTTGAAACTTCTATCATATGATGATTTTTCTTGTCACATACTTTTGGAACACATGAAAATCTTGGTTGTTAATGGAGAACAATTTTGCCTGTAAGAACCCTATCGCCATGGGAATAGACCATCAATTGGGCAGTTGAAGCTTCCAAGTCTTCCACTTAATGAGCTTCTGTTGCCAACGCTATTCAATGGCTATACTCCTTTAGTTGGTTAGATAAATGGTCCAGGAATAAGTACACTCTCTCCTTTTTCAAATAAAAATTTGTTAACTGCCATTATAACAATTTCTCCTGAAATTTCTCAGTGCCTTTTCTTAAGGAAAAAGACATACATTTCACTTTTGAGAATTACATGCATTGGCCCATTTTCTCTTCACTGCCTGTTTAAGATTCAGGTAATATTTTTTCTTTTGTAACCTAATTAGTCACTTGCACTTTCAATTTGTCACACAAGATGTAAGTTTTCTAATAGATCCTTTGAAAAGTATGGTATGGTTGCTCTAAATATTTAATTTTGTAACTTCATTTTCACAGTTTCAGAACAGAAAAAAGAGACACATCTGGACACCATACTAAGCCCTAGTTTAACATTGTGAGAATTTATCCTAATGTATACTGGAGTCTTATACTCTGCTCCTCTTTTTCTGGCATGACCACAAGGAGGAGTTTTGAAGCTTGCTGTCATCTAAATTTGACAAACTATAATTAATCTTAGCTATGGTTTAGCAATAGCACTTACTGTACATTTCTATACTGTTTTACGGTGTTAAGCCCTCTCTAAGCAGTTTACAAAGACAATTGCCCCCAACAAGCTGAGTCCTCATTTTACTGGCCTATGAAAGGATGGAACACTCAACTTGGAGTCCTGCAGGACTGTACTCACAATGTTTTGGCTGCAGAATTTGTATTTAACCACTGTGCCACCAGGCCTCCTTTTATTTTTAAAAAAAAGTCAACTTAAAATCATGAATTTTGAAGCATATGACCTGGGTGACATGCTAAATTGTTCTCATTCCAAACTGGAAGCAATAAATAAATAAAATCGTAGAGTTGTGCTTGGAGAGATGCAAAACTGAGTCATTCAGCAGCCTATTCTCAGTATGCTACCTGCTTTAATGCATACTAACACACCAAGCGAATAAAGGTTAGCCTGGCAAAGAAATCATAAGCCCAACTTTATAAGGCATAATTCAAATTAGTATAACATGTGATTAATGTGATTAAAAACAATCAGGACATTGAATTTAATCTATAAAGTTGGAGAAATGAAAGACACACAAGCATTGTGCATCGTTACTAAATCAAGGTCTTCCAGGATTTCATTCTCACCTCTGCTCCAAATTGTCTTGAATAGTCTAAATAGTTGTGTTCAAGCAAAATAGTAAAACTATCATATTGTCATTAACTTTTATGATCTCATCATGAAAAAATCACAAACAATGGCTTTAGTGATCAAGAAACTAGATTGGCTGATCTCAAAGAATAGTATCCTGGAGAATACCATTTTACGTTACATGGGACATATCTTGTAGAGGTCATGGAGATAGAAGCACTGTGTAGAAGTAAATCTTCAGTGAAGAATTTTAAAAAACAGTTACATCAAGAAAGGGATTAAAATAAATCTCAGGTTTATTTGTTTTTAAGTTCAACTTGGATAGCATTTTTCAGAGTTTGGTATTTATAGGTCTGTCACTGAAGTGACAGAATTTTGAAAGAGCTTACCAATGTACTAAATGGTTTACAAAGTGTTAAGAAGTTTTATTTCTTCTGCAATTACCGGAATCATGCACTTTTTAATCATTTTTTTGTACTCCAGGATTTTTTTTTTTTTGAAAAAACATTATTGGCTTTTGCACAGAAAATAACACTTCCTTTTCTGCACAAACTCATTTATTTTGCACAACCTTTTTAAAAAGTGCCTCCCGGTGTTAAAGACTGTGGGACTGTTGGCCATTTTCTTACCATCCTTTCCCACTGAAAATGAGACAATTTGTGAGGTTTTTAAAAAAGCTTTATTTGGCTTTCTGTGCTATGAAGAAGGAGATAGTATCTAAATGCTTCCATCAGATTCATGTATCTAAATGCTTCCATCAGATTCAGTCTAGAAGAAGATGAACATGCATTTTGCAAGTTTCACTGGAATTAAGAGGTTTTATGTCCCCAGAACAATCCTAAAAGTTCAGCAGATCATGTTATGATTTTGTTCTCCATCAGGGCAGGTAGTGATAGTAACTATTTGTAAAATGGTCATGAGTATTTCTGAAAACATCACATAAGATTATTGTTGCTGCTGTTGGCATTATTATTCTTATTGTTCTTATTGTATTGTTGTTGTTATTGCAGTCTTTGATTCTCCCAGCTTCCTTTCCTTGTAAACCATGCACAGTTTTGTTGACTGTCCTTTTGTTTTCCTAGTATATGAGAGACAATACTAGGGTACATGAGAAGATGCAATTATAAGCAAAACCCAGTATGTCATGGCAAAATTTCTGGCAATTGGTTGAGGCATGGTACAGACCATAAAAGCAGTCCAGTATTATGAGGCGGTGATAACTTTTCTATTGTGAGACTGATTCCCTTTCATTACATTTCTGTTTGAGTGCAGGTGAGTAGAATAATTGCCGATGGCAGTGAAAAGGAAGATGAAACAATAAAAAAGCTGGGGATGAAAAAGAAAATTCATTTATACTTTGTGTGGGTTTGCTGCTGCTGTGAACACAATGCTACACTTTCATTCTGAAGAAAAAATAAATAAAAAGAAATCCAGCCTTTAATGTTTGCTTATTTTAACTCTCTGTTTTTGTTTTAGCTACTATGAGAAGGCCTTAATAGTGATATATGTGAAGGAATCATGCTACACAACTTTCATGTGAGATCTAAGCTCAGTAGCCCACAGTTACAGCCTAATTCATTTTTGTGTGGGTGGTTGGGTGGGTGTGTAAAGAAGCGAGAAAGGACATGAAAGGAAAGTACCTTTCTGTGTTAGTGTAATTTGGAATGGAAGTTTTCAATTAATGGAAATATATAAGAGATATTTTGAGCTTCCCCAAGTAATGGGAAAGGAGGTGTTTGGGCTCCTTCTGACGTTACCGTAAGGGAATTTAGAACTGCTGCACAGCAAAATGTTACAGACTCCCTTGGAGTTTCAATGAACTCTTATCTCTCATCACTAATCAAAGCAGAAGAAAGTTGCAGGATGGATAGGTATCTCTTGTGGATAGAGATTCTTCATCCTTGTACTACACAGTGACTTGTTTTTGTCTCATTCAATAATGTTGGAATGTTGAGACTACATTGAAAAAAGCTGCATTTTGGTTCCTTCACATGCTCCAGTTGGGGGGCAAGTTAAAGTGGTACTGAAATAGAAATGAACTTTAATTTGGACTGCTCCCCCATAGCCATAACTTTCAGTGTTACCAGATAGTGCCACAAAACATCATAACAAGTAGTTTTTGTGTTGCTGGGGGTAATATCAGCTAGGACCCTTGGGTGAATTGCTGACATATGTGACAGCTTTAACAATATATCAACAATGTTTCTATATATAGCTGCAGTACCTGAAACTATAATGTAGAAGAGCTGAATCTGGTTATACAATATTTCGCTATCTATGTTTTCTCCCTAAATTAACAGATATTTCTTATTTTTAGATTGCAAAATAAGCAAATAAACCTATGAGTGTGAATCCAAAAGATGATTTGGAGAATAATCAAATTATTTATGTTCATTAATTTAAGATGGTAAATTCCTCCCTGTTTCCCTTTCTCAATAACTTTTCCTTCCCAAAATACATTTTTTTCATTTTGTTATTTACAGTTGCAGAATATGTAATATGCTGTCATGTATGTCCAAGTACTTTAGACTAGTTTCAATGGAAAATTCTCTTCAAAAGTCAAGCTAATCTTAATTCATCTCACTCCCAGCCTGGTAGAATATGGTTAAAAAAACATACATTTAAAACCTTGTGTAGCATACCCACATCACCACTTGCTATCTCTTCTCACAGGTCAGTTGTACTATTAATAGCCTCAGTATAGTGTGATAATTACCATGTCTATGAACCTTGTGACTATGAACCTAGCTAACAAGGGGTTTAATTTACAATTTAGGCACAAAGGGTTATGTAATATTAGGGGAGATATCCTTTGCCAAGCTTTGTGTCAGTGGAGAGGTGCTTAAACATCTGGAACCTTCACAGGTCAAGGGAATAAAAGTTTTATTGTGTTTGTTTTCAGCAGGTGGTCTTTTCTGTTGGGAGGCTCACCATTGGCAGGAGGAAGGCTGGTTGAGGCTGATCTCAGACAGGTCAGACTCCTGTTTCCTTAGCCATGGGAAAAATGGAGAACAGAAGGGCTACTTTCTTGTCAGTGGCAAGGGATCATTTTAATTAGGTTATGCCAACAGTGATGTCAGGAATTTTTATGTTATGTCAGTTCCAAGCTGTCTTTAGAATGTAAGCTGCTTCTGTAACTCTGCAACTTTCTAAGCCAGTGTTTCTCAAACTGTGGGATGGGACCCCCAGGAAAGGTACAAGAGTTGCTTATGGGGGACCCAAGACTTAGAGGCCCTGATTCCCTCCTCCTCCACTTCCCAAACTTCTGTTTTGGAGAGGAAGAGAACGGTAAGGAGGGTGTTTGGGGCAGCTGTCTTTTCCTGACAGAGGAGGAGAAAATAAGAGAATGAAAATTTCTATTTGACTGGACTGCTTGTGTGAGAGAGTAAATGAGTATGTGTGTAAGTAAAAGAATGAATGAAAGTGCATGACTGTGTACATATCTATGAGCATTGGTGTATTTGATTGTGGCTGTGTGTGAGACCATATCTATAAAATTTACACATGTGTCAAGTATAAATAAAACTGTTCTAATTGAAAGTCAAAGGCTTACATGGCTGGCATTCATAGGGTTTTTGTGTGTGTGTGTGTTCAGCTATTTAGCCATGTTCTAGAAGAGGTTTTTTTCTTGACATTTCACCAGCATCTGTGGCCGGCATCTTCAGAGAATTCTGGCATGGAAATGAGTGGGGTGACCTTTGGTGGTCTTTATGTAGACTTGTCCGCAGCTGAATGGTATGTGCACAGCGAAGGGCAGGAGAGACCCTCTCATGGACACAGGAGCTTACCGCATACCATGCAGCTGCGGACAAGTCTACAATAGGGACCACTGAACACAGTGTTCAAACATGAATCAAGGAACATGAGAGATACTGCAGACTTGGACAGCATGAAAAATCAGCAGTAGCCAAATATAACCATCCTGGGCATAAAATGCTATTTGAAAACACTGAAATTCTGGACCATGCCAACAATTATTGGGTCAGAATGCACAGGGAAGCCATTGAAATCCATAAACATACAGACAACTTCAACAGGAATGAAGAAACCATTAAAGTATACAAGGCTTGGCTACAAACACCAAAATGAAAACTCAAAACATACAAATGAACACAACCCACAGTGGGGGGATTTCCCAGCAGACAACCGATCACTAATTAAATAGACACCCTGAGGCCTCACCATTCAATACAGACAAACATAGAGATTAAACATGTAAATTACTTCCTTCCAACCAAAGGTCACACAGTGTATATATACCCCCACTCCCTTCCATGCTAGCATTCTCTGAAGATGCCAGCCTCAGATGCTGGCAAAACATCAGGAAAAAAACTTTTCTAGAACACGGCCATATAAACGGAACAACCTACAAAAACTATGTTAGAACTGGAATTATATTTCCTCACACGAAGTTAAAATATGAATGTACATGAATGTGTGACATGAAAACACAGACTAAACAGACAAACATTTATACAATGTCAAGGGGGAGCATGAGGTCAATATATAGGTGTATAGGGAGTCTAAAAAGTCTGAAGACCAGTGAGTTTCTCCTACGTATTTTAGACATCCTGATCTCTATATTGTTCCAAAGCACTTTGGACTGTGTATGTACCTATCTGGAATACAATTAGGCCCTCCCTTTAATCCATCTGTCATCATCCAGCCTGGGAGGGAGTGAAAAGGCAGGCCCAATTCCATCAGGGCTATCCAGAGCAAGAAGAAGGGCCCTCCCTCCAGTCCATCTGCCTTGGTCCATGCCTCAGAGGGAGAGAAGAACCACTTAACTTGGTCCCCTTCCCCACCACCATTCCCTTCTCCTTCTGTGTCATGCCTTTTTAGATTGTAAGCCTGAGGGCAGGGAACAGTCTAATTAAATATAATAATAATTGTAAGCCACTCTGAGAGCCTTTAGGGCTGAAAAGCGGGGTATAAATGCCATAAATAAAAAAAAATAAAATCCTGATCCAAGATGGAGCTCACACTTGTCCATTTAGGGGTACTATGTTGTAAGAAGGATATGAACCGACCATAATGTGTCTAGAGGACAACAATGAAGGTGTATGGTATGGAAATCAAACCTTGTGGAAAAGTTTTCAGATAAATTAGTATATTTAGCTTGGAGAAGACTGTGCTTACATATTAGCCATATTAAAATATTTGAAGGGCTATTTTGTGAAACATGGAGAAAGCTTGTCTTTTGAGGCTTCATAGTATAGGACACAAATCACTCAATTCAAATTACAACAAAGGATATTAGGAATAACTTAATGAAAATTAAATATGTTTGATAATAGATTGGATCACATCAGAGAATGATGTATTCTCAAACAGATGATCATCTACAAATGTGTTTTAGCTATGAATGTCCTGCAGTAGGTGGTCCTCCTCCTTCTCCTCCTACTCATCTTTATTTGTAATCCCCCTTTTTTGCCCACGGTGATGACTCAAGACAGTTTACAGAATAAAGACAGACATGAGGAAAAAAAACTTTAATCATACAAAAAGATCAAATTAAAATAGTATTAAATGGACTTTAGAATTAAAATTATATAAAACATTAATTTAAAACATAGATTAAAATAGAACCATACCAATAAATCCATTATATTAAAAAGAAAATTCCCAAATGTGCATTGGAATAGAAAATTCTTCACATGATGGTAGAAAGACAGCAAGGAGAGAGACAGTGTAGCCCTCCTAAGAAGGGAGTTCCAGACTGAAGGAGAAACCGTGGAAAAGTCCCTCTCTCAAACAAAAGAGACTGTGATGGTGGGATGATGATGTTAGTGGTGATGATTACAATTCTTTCCAGCTCTACAATTATATATGTCCAAACAATTAATATCCAGTTTTGCTCTATAATCAGAAACTAGTAGGTCATATTCTTAACTGTTCATTTAAATAACATTTGTCAGTATCTACCATTAATAAAATTGTAACTAATGTTGAAGGAAACAAATATCAGTTGAAAAATGCAAATAGTGACGGTGACAGCAGAAGCTTTGAATTTGAGTTTCTATTTGTCACTGTAATCCCCTGCCAATATGTACAATGATTTCATAGTTTTTGTTTGTTTGCCTATTTGTTGTATATTGCTATCTTTTACGTTTTTAGGTTATGTCTGTAACAACTACTGCATTAAGAATAGTTAAAAGCCACTGAGCATTCAAATCCAACCAACCAACTTCAAACCTCAGCCAATTAAATGTACTAATAAAATTCATTCACTAAAAATTAGGCACTTCCATAGCCAAAACAAATCCATCCAGGAGAAGTAGTGTCACACTATAAAAGTACAAAAAGGTTTCCACATATACCATACAGAGCAAGAAAAAAAAAACTGTTAATGCAAAGCAGCCCAAAAAAGCAATTTGCTCAGAAGAAAAGGAAATAGAAAATTTCAGCCCAAGGAGAGGTGAAATGAATTTTGTGCAAAGACAGAATAGCTGGATAAAAGGGGCTCTGAACAGGAGAAGCCCACATTTTTCTTTTTTCTTTTTTTTTTTTTGCAGGAAATGAAAGAAATTGCCATGGAAATGCATGGGACATGTTAGTTACAACTAATGGTCCATCCACTTCCCATTACTCTAGGAGAATATTCGATGAAACACTACCAGTAAAGTGTATGTTCTTTAAAGGGAAAAGTCTATATATAGATTATTGTTGTATGGTGTTTTACAGTGAATGTAGTCAATAGCAATAAAAGGAAGTAATTAAACTCATCTATTCCAGACTGTTTTTGAACTCAAACAAATGCATTTTTATAAACAATCAAATCGAATAAAATTCCAAAGTAGCTGACAGCAGAAACACATGCACACATTATTTCCACCACTCCAACCCACACCCATTTTCAGATTCAAATAATTTGCTTTCTTTCGGAGGTGGCAAATTGTGCCACATTATAATGTTTTCATCGATGTGTGGAGAGACTTGCTTTCAAGTAAGAGATGTTCCATGTTAAAAAGTGAGAGAAAAATGTGAAAGAATTGTAGTATCTCTGACAGTAAACATTTTGAATCACTGCTACACTGAATACAGAAACGTGAAGCATGTGACCGGGGAATGAAGCTGGCATAATCATATCACCACTTCAGGTGATTATGTTGATGGATATAATCTGAGTTCTAGAAGCATGTATCATGGCCTGCCTTGAGGACCCTGGGATTGACTCTGGATCAAAGAATGAAGGTTCTGATATAGAGCCTGAGAGCCCAGAGAACATGCCAGGCCTGCAGCCACAAAAGCAAAGTCACCACCAGCTACAGGAGCAGGGTTATCAGAAGCCACAACCCTTAGAAGAAGATGTGGACTTTTTCCCAGCCCAAAGACTCCAGGACAAAGAAAATTGCAGATGCTTGGAACACATATATAGGAAGAATGCTGTAATTAGGGAGCACCTGTGTATAAATAATCTAGCATCTCTCCCAGATAAGTGTTGCTGACAACCAAATTTTCTTGGTTGAAACAACACTGGTGTTATATTCTATTACCATTTGCCTATTTGCCTTGAACTCTACTCAGACTCCTGACTAATCTACTGGACTTTGGACTGCCACCTGTACTGTGTACTGAACTGTAAATGACTTGGGCCCAGCTACTTCTGCTTCTCAGGTACATCTTGGTGAGCTTTGACTATTTATCTCTAACTCTGTGGAACAGTTTTCATACTGAGAGACTGGTTTGCTTCCTAAGAGCAAAAGAGGACAATATCTGAGTTTGTAGGTGAAGAGGCTTCAACCCTTATTGATGGGATGAGGATATCTCCATGTTTGGATCATGGATTGCCACTGCTTGTAGGCCCTGACAACACATCAAGCAACACAAGGACCTAGATATTTCCATACTACTGGATCAATCCAGAATAAGCCTGTTTTTTTAAAGATGGAACATGGATACATGGAAATCAAATGGCATCATTAAGTGCTCTAGAGTTCATTCTGTTTCAAGCCAAATCTTAAAGATAATTTATCTTTGTCTCATTTCTTTAACCTGAGGCATTTATGTCTGAAGAAGCTCAGTACAACAGAGGGCCCAAACAGACAGGGCCAATGAAGCAGCTTTTGGCTGCTTTCAAGGCATGCTGTTTAAATGACTCATGCCTCCAAAGCACATGGAAGCTGCACCACAGCCACTCTCCAGTCCTTAGGACTGGATCAAAAAGGAGCTGTGATAGTCCGACTCCTGGCAGTACCAGCTGGCTCCTGCATCTATGGCCTGCCTTCGAAGCGGGCCATGCAGACAGCCACAGAGAGGACTTGGGCTGTTCTTCCATGTCCATATGTTCCACCCCAGAGAGATCACAGTGTGAAGTATACCCCCAGTGACACAGGTCATGTTTATCATAACTGTCGGTAACAGTTAGGCAGTGTTAAAATAATTTTTCCACTAATGTTCAGGTACATTGACTTGCAGTCCATACATCTCCACAGTTTCAGCAGTTCTGAGATTGATGGGTATTTTCCCCTTAGATAAATACTAGAACCATATATTTTTTGTTTCTGTTCAACAACAGATCTTTTGTTGGGAGAAACAATTATATTCTAGCAACAATTTACTAAGCCACCTCAGAACTCACAGAAGCTTTTTATCTGACATTTTCAGTAAGTAAAAGTCATAGGACAACATAAGAAATCCCATGCATGCAAACTAAATAAGTCTCATTGTAATTTATATCCCAGATTATTATGGTCTGTCTACCATGAAACTGATGAATGAAAAAGGTGGAGAGGAGATGCAGTAACTTTTCAAGCATTGCAACAAACCAAAATGGCTCAGTGGTTTTCTCTGTAATGAAGGCAACAGCATGTTAAATTTTGCTGATGAACAACCTTAGTCCATTCATTCTCTCTCTCCCTCCCTCTCTCAGTCTCTCTCTCTCTCTCTCATTCCTGCCTCTCTCTTAATTAGGCTCATATACATGTACTAAATTCATCAACAGATTTCACCTAAGTTAGCATTTCAGGATACATTGTGGGAGGATCGTGTATATTAACAAAGAACATTATTCAAACAGTTTTTAAATATCATAAAACCCATTAAGTACAACCAAGCCTCTATCTAAATAGTCCTTTGGATTTGAGACTATCAGTCATGATCAAACATTTGATAATTAATTAATCACAGTGCCAGTAAACATGATTCATACAGTCATAAACAGGATGCAGAGGTAAAGGATATAAGATTTCTCATATGGTATTTTTGATCATGGAATTAGAATTTTATTGTTATTTTAAAAATATTGTTATTAAGATAAGAAATATATGATACTATTTTCTTGGTCCTCTCAATGTTGTTATTGTTGGAAATAGGAGTATAAACCCTTTCTTGTCCTAGTGTTGCATGTGAGAATGAAAACCCACAACATATTTCTTCTTTTCTCCAAGGTAACAAACTATTTTCACTCAGTCTCGATGAAAGTTTCTGCACTTGTGAAAAAAACTGTTGATTAATATACAAAGTTATCCATTTCTATCAGGAAAAATGTTAGGCTGTTTATATTTAAAACATCATCTAGATTTGAAATTCAGAAGTAGTTTAGGTCTGGGATGAGGTCAGTCCTGAACCTTAATAAGAAGAACTGCTAGGATATTTGGAAGATTCATGCTTTTGTTGTCTCCAGATTCGACTACTGAAACGCAGAGTGCAAAATACAGCAGCCAAACTCAGTAGCATCACTAGGGATGTGTGGGCCACATTGGGTGACATCACTAAAGTTATGCGGGACAGGGAGGGAGAAGGCCCAGCTCCCCCCCCCCATCTCTGCCATGCATGGCTTTACTCATGAGCAAAGCCACACATAACAGAGTTGGGATTGGACCCTTTTGGCTCCACCTCAAAGCCCCACTCCCACACCAGGTGACACCCTGGTTCAGGAAGCCACTGGCCAAATTACTATCTGGTGTTGTACCAACTACACTGGCTTCCAGTTTGTTTCTCAACTCTGTAGCCAAGGGTCTCTCTAGAGGAATTTTGATTAGCCCAATTAATTAATGGGCCAGCCACAAAAGCCCAGTGAGATCTTTCCCAAATTCATACAAATTTTGCTAAGGTAGAGTGATGGAGAGACAGAATTCTTCCAATAAATGACATTTTATTAAAAGGGGAAATAACACAGCAAACACTCACTCACTCACACACACATACATACAAGGGCTATGGAAATGATAGGATATGTTTCACTAAGGGATACTTATGAAAGGTAAGGTTGATCCTTTCCCGAGATGTTCTCATGGCTGCAATCGGGACTCAGCTGCTTGAAGCTTCAGGAAAGCAACCCGAATCAGAACCAGTTTGAAATCCAGGGAAACATGGGGGTTCCTGTGCACTCCGTACTAGCTCCTTCCTTTTAACTTCTTTCTTCTAACAAAGAAAATTGAGGATCCTTTATAAGCCAAAACTAGCCTAAGGGCAAAGGGTTTTATCCTACATCAAAGGAAATTAAATCTACATTGTAAAGGA
>NC_056526.1:154857413-154884902 GCF_019175285.1 Sceloporus undulatus
AATAATAATAATAATAATAATAATAATAATAATAATAATAATAATAACAACTTGGTCTGGCAATGTGAGGGTGAGAATGGAGTTGTAAATCAGCCTTATCTGGCTTGTCTGGCAGAACATCCTGCCTGTAATCACCTATCTTCCTGATTCTGGAGGTGTCAAAGTCTCTCATTTACAACTCCCAAACTCTTCTGTTCGATGTGCTTATGAGATAGTGTGGATATGACCGCTTGCCTCAGAAATCATGGATGCCCACGGTCCAGAATCCATTTGGGACCTTAGAGAGAATGTACACACACCAAAATTCAGAAGATTTCGGTTCGGGTAACAACTCAGTACATGTAATTGATTTTTACATATAATGGCTTGGAGCACAGGATATCAGAAATATAATCTTTTCCCATATGAGCAGAGCATGAGATTCTCAACAGAGGCCCTGCTGCATGTCTCTCTATTCTAGGTTGGTGACTAAATGAGGTTTCTTTTTTTCTTTTTTTAGAGCAGAACCTCAGTTGTACAACCTTCTACCAAGGGAAGTAAGGCAGGCTAAGAAAAGAACAAATGAAATAATACCAAGTAGGCAGTGAATTGGAAAGCAACCAGACTATCAAAATCTCATGAGAATTATATTAGTGAAATAACATGAAAGAAGATGCTTATGGAAAGCCCACAAGCAAAATGTTGATCCAAAAGTATGTGGGCATAGAAGCATAGGTGCACCAGAAACTGTTAATGAGATGGAAAATTTAGCAAATAGGAGTTTATAGTTCATCAATTGTTAGTGAGTTTACAAACATGAAGCTCACTGACAGTTCACTGAACTATTAATACTTCTGAAAAAAATCACATTATATTATTCAGAAGCATATGCCTCTGAGAGTAGAGGTGAAACAATGGGGCCTCCTCATTGGCAGACTTGCCATCCATGGATTTAATCATCTGTGGATTGCAAGCTCCCATTGTCCCCAATGGTGGCTTGTGCACGCATCTGATTAGTGGGCATGCACACTTCACACTGCCATTCACACAAGCCTTGATGTCCTACATTTTTTGGTATCTGTGGGTGGTCCGGAATGGATCCCCAACTGATACCAAGTTCCCACTGATAACTTTATCTTCTATGTAATTTTAAGAAGCCACAGAGGAAATAGAAATCCTTTAGATTTTCATATGTACCGACTTATTATTCAGAAATTGATTCAATGGGTCAACTTGATTTAGATCATAAGTGGCAGAATATTTCAAGCTAATTTGAATTAACTACTTCTTGGTTTCAAAAGTCATGGATGAATAAGATTCTATTTTTCATTTTATTAGGAATGTTGTTTTTTTAGGGTGATCCTAGGTTTGTTTTGTTTTGTTTGTTTGTTCATCACTTGTGATGTGGCCATTTCTGCTTGTTATAGCTAATACTTAAGAGAATAAGGCAGAAATTCATATGTTGCAGCTAATGGTTAAGTACTGACTTTGTGGAAAAGATAAACACGTATAATCAAAAGTTCAACATGGCACATCAAAGAGCTTGTATTACAATGTCTGATATGTTTGCTCACAAATGAAAAAAATATGCAAATCACTATGTGTGTTGCTTGTATGCATTCTGCATTGACAATTATTTCAACAACATTACACTATTTTTCATTAAGCAAACATGATCTCATTAAGCCCATGTATCTTTAATGTATTGTGATAATTTTTCATGGCACAAAGTGTGCAGCCAACCATATTTTAAAAGAACACAAAATAGTCTCCAAGGCGGGGTACATACCGCCACTTTGCGGTGCTCTGCCGTCGCCGCGGGTAGGTCCGCGGGGGAGCCGGAGCCTTCAGACGGCGCGACTCCCGCACGGACCAAAAAAGAAGCTCCAAAAAGGAGCTTCTTTTTCCGTCGCGTTTGTGACGTAGCGAGGCGCCAGGGGTGCACTCGCTACGTCACAAACGACGCGACGCGTACGGACGCTCAGCGTCCAATACGCAAAGATGGCACCGGCCATGTAGAAGGGCCGGCGCCATCTTGTACGGACGGAGTCCGTACTAGGCCCAGGGGCGTCTATAAGAGATGCCCCTTTTTTAAAATAGGACGTCCTCCGGACGTCCCAAATGGCGGTGCAGAAAGCCCCCAAGTGTGTTTTACTCAATGTTCATTTCATTATTTCTAAACTTTTGCCATACTTTTCTTGATATCTAAACATGATTTTATTTCACAGTACATTAATTTCTATTAGACATTTTGTACTTTATTATTAACACACATTTTTTACTTCAGTAAATGAATTTAAGGTAGTGCTTTCTGTTTACTTCATGCTTCAGTAATCCAGCCCAATGGTTTTAAGAGAATGACATTTCATGTTTTAAATTACTTTTATAGACTTAAGAGTATAGAAACTCTTGCAGTTTTGTTTCCCTGCATAATAGTACATTGCATGTCCATGAACAATTCTCTTTATCATGCAATAGCATTCTCTACAGCTGTTTATAAGATGTGTATCTTGCAAAAATTAGTTAAACTACTGAGGTGAGACACATTGCATTCTGAATTTAATAGCAGAAAATGTTTGCAAACATATCGTCACCATCACCAATTCTCAAGATTTGTGTAGCTGGTAGTGACAGAAGCCATGTCAAGCAAGGAAGTTTACAAATGCCAATGAAAATTGGATTGTCCTAAAAAAATGTGGTTCTTTTTCATGTAGCTTCACAGTCTTTCTATGTTATTTTACTTAGGGATGAAATGAACTGCCCCAAAAGGGCAGATTGGAGCTGCCCCAGAGCTGCTCACCCTAGAGCTGTGGCAAGCACATGCCGTGGCCCTGATCTGTTCCACCATCAGCCCAAATAGGAGCAGAAAAGATCCACTCTTATTTTGGCTGTTAAAGGTCTATCTTAGGCAGCCCTGACACAACCCCAGAGTGGCTTCAAGCTGCTCTGGGGGGTGCAACTTCAAATCCCAAACCCTGGAGTGGCTTGAAGCTGCCCTCATCTGAAAGGCTGGGCTGCTTCTGGACATCTTGGGGATGTGTACCATACCCCCAAGCTGCCCAGAAGCTAGCATTTCCAGGCCATCTGTTTGGCCCGTTAACTAGGGCATTTAATCATCACAATGGTATGTGTATTACTGATTATCTCCACAGCACTGTTACTTTACAGTTTCATTAAATGGATTTCAATACAGAGTTACATGAGCTGCTCTGTAGTAGAAGTGTGCTGCCTCCTCTAAATATGTGATGATTTGTACACATTTCAATATTATAATGATATGTCCTGGCCTATTGTTATGAAGTTTTCTGTGGAAGATAGCTTTGGAGAAGGTCCCAAGCTATCTAAATATCAAGCAAATCAGATAAAAGATACCACAGCTCCACAGCTGCAGCAGTATAAACATTGGCCAAAAAAAAAAAAAAAAAATAGTGTCTCTCCCTGTCCCCTCAGTGTTTCTTACCATTTTTGGTTGTGTATGGGAAATGAGCAAAATCTAAAGGCAAGTATTTTTTAAAATACAAGTATGGGGCTGTACAGACAGCCTGTAAGGGGTGGCTGTATACTGCACCTAGAAACGCTGGCTTGGGGACACAGCAACCACATGCCATGCCCCCAACCCAGTGCATGAACAAATGGTGGGTTCTTTTTCTGCTCCGGAAAGGGCATCATAGCCATGGTGGTGCAGCTTTTTGATGCTCTTTCAGCACCGCATCATCTAGATGCAGTACAAGGACCACGCTATGATGCCATGTGTCATCTAGAATGGTGCATGGCATCATGGTGCAAAGGTGCAGAGCCACAGCTTCCAACATGTGGATGCTGCACTGTGGCTCTGCCTACATGCTGACACAAAGTGTATTGCCCCATGTCATACCGCCAAAGTGACCCAAAGCAGCTTTATTTTGGCCTGTCTATTCAAGCCCTAAATTTTGATTTCAAAAAGGCTCCATGTTGAGCCAGAATGTGTAATCCAGGTATAGAAGTGATGCTAATATTTGTTCATTCATTCATTTAATTAATTTTATCCCACTCTGCAGCCAACATGGGACGCAAGGCAACTTGCAACACATATACCACTAAAATCTTATGAAACAGAAATTTAAAATCCATTAAATAAATAATTGTATTAAAAGTACAAAATCAAAACAATTTAAAACACATTTAAAACATAATAATGAAGGTAAAAGTGTAGCAGAGCACATTAAAATATCATTCACATGAGTTAATAACCAAAGGTTTACCAAAGTAAAAAGGTGTTTTTTTTACCAATTGGGATGCCTTCTCTCTATATAACAATAGAAAAAAAAAAAATAAGGGAGAAAGAACACAATACATGAAAGACATCTGAATTAATCTCTGCTTTCACTACCAGTATCACAGAAGAGGGACTCCCACATCTCATAAGGGAAAGAACAGGTCCACACTCAGCACATCCACTATGACATGCTCACCTTGTTTGTCTTTTTTCTGGAGCTGCCAGCTATTGTGATAATGATTTAATGCACTTTGTAGTTCCTTGCACCAGCATATTCCAGCCTTATCCATAGAAAATAGTTCCTCTGCACAAACATATTTTTCTTTCCTAGATCAGTAAGTTTTACACTCTAGCCATTTTCAGAACTCTTCCGCTTGACAAGTCATTCCTTCAATATCCATGTCAAACTTAATCTTACTATCATAACACACTCATAATTCCAAATAGTACCATGTGGCTTAGTAAAATTCCTAGTGTACCATGTATGTTGTAGATAAAACTGCATAGGATGAAAAATCTAGATCCCTTTCACTCTACTTAGTTGTAGCACTTAGATTCCACTTTAACTGCTGGGCACGCATCCTATGGAATCACAAAATTGTAGTTTAGCTAGATAATATTGCTCTCAGGCACAAAATTCTGAATACTTCACCAAATTATGAATTCCAGAATTTCATAGAATGAAGTCATGGAAGTTAAAATGGTATCAGCATATAATTGTGAAGTATGAACGAGATCATAAGGAAAATGGAGGCAGCTACTTTTTTTGTTGTCTGCCTATGGACTGAAACATTATTTTTTTCCTTTGGGCTTTTGTTTGCCATATTACCTAGTAAGTACTTGGGCAACTAGGTTTCACCCAGATTGTGAGTTCATTTATCAAAACTGCACTAATACTCATTTTATAAAGTCAAGTGGCCCAGAAGCAGTTATGGTACAATTGCCAACCCAGGGCTGCCACTATGACATCATAAAAAACTGCCATTAATACATCTGAAGCATCTACCCCCATGATACAAGAGATACTCATGCTCTGGTCTCAGGTTTTAGACCTGGAATCTTAGAGAGTGAGTGTCATGGCCAGCCAAGAGGAGGATGAGGAAGACGAGGAGGAGGGCGTGGCTCCTCAGGTGCAGGAGGAACTTGAGGCCATACCAGGTCTCAGTTCTGTCCTGCCAGACCCCAGCCCTGATCTTCCAGCCCCAGTCCTTGAGGCTCAGCCAGACCCTAGCTCTGTGGGGTCCCCTCCAGATGCTCAGCAGCCTAGCTTTGCCCCAGTGGAAGAACAAAGCATGGAGATTCCTTCCTTTAGGCCAGCGGTTCTCAACTTTTGTTGGGCCGCGACCCCCATTGGGGATGAAAGTCCTGCCGGTGGCCCCCCTGATAGGTTGGGAGGCCAGGAAGGGGCAGGATTTTCGGCTGCATACAAGCCCCAGCAGACTTTCCGGCCGGAAGTCCCACCGCTTCCCAGCCTCCCAACCAATTAGGGAAGCCACCAGGGGAGAAGGAGCGGGACTTCTGGCCGCAAAGGCCTCTGGGGCTTGTAGTCCCATCCCCTTCTCCCCATGGTTGCCTAGAGAGAAAAGGAGGAGGCAGCCCCCACTGCCAGACAGCCGCGGGAAGGGAGGGAAAGAGGAGGAGGGACCCCTGCCCTTCCCTGCCTCCCCGTGGGTGCCTGCACCCACGGGAAGGCAGGGAGAGGAGGAGGCGGCCCCGCCCCCATTCCCTGCCTCCCCGTGGGTGCCTGTACCTGCAGGAAGGTAGGGAGAGGAGGCAGCGGCCCCCCGCCCCCATCCCTGCCTCCCTGTGGGTGGCTACACGCAGAAGGCAGAGAGAGGAGGAGGGACCTGCCATCCCCTCCCCATGGGTGCTGCACCCGCGGGAAGGCAGAGAGAGGGGAGGGGTCCCGCCCCCATTCCCTGCCTGCCCCGTGGGTGCCTGCACCCGTGGGAGGCAGAGGAGGAGGAGGTGGTCCCGCCCTCATTCCCTTCCTCCGTGCACGTTCCTGGGCCAGCGGGGCACTCGCAGGAGAAGGGAAAAGAGGGAGTCCTGCCCCTTCCCCTTCTCCCTGCGCAATGCCGGCTTCAGCCGGCACCCGCAGGGAGAAGGAGAGGGGAGGCGGGGGGAATTCCCAACTTGGCAACCCCCAAAGGGTTGCGACCCCAGGTTGGGAACACCGGCTTTAGGCAAGGAGAGCTGAGAGTTCTTGCTGCGACAGATCTAAGAGACTTGCAGAGAGGGAATCTGCAGATAAGCAACAGCGTGGCACAAGGGAGGGCATCTCTGATTTGAACAGGTGTAGAACGCCAAACCCTTTACAGAGTTATTGTAGATCCAATCATATTGGTTGCTGTGGCACTGGCTCCTGGACCTCTGTTTCTTGAATCTTTGTCTGCCCCGAACCTACGACTCGGAATGGACTTGACTACTCCTACCTTCGGCTACCCTGACCTTGGACTGTGCTGACTTCAGTGACTTCTATAACCTACTTCGGCTCTGTGGCTCGGCGGGGACAGAGAAGAGGTCTGCAGTCTGCTGGCTGTTCAGCTTAGTTCTTGCATTTAGCCATCTTATCAGCAAGTGTGTGTTGGGTGCTGCAGCATTCCGGATAGTGAGATGATACTGATGTGGTAATCTGATATGTGTGGTGAACAACAGTATATAATTTAATTTACAGATAAAGTAACACATTCAGCTTTATCCCATGTTGCACAGAACGGACCAGCAAAATGTGATGTTTTATGCACCTAGAGAGCTGTGTGAGGTGGAAGTGCTTCAAACCACAGCGCCTTCCCACAGCTCACTGCTGACACAGGCCCACTTGGGTCTGCATAACATAGAAGTTATTGAGTGTGTATGCAGTTGAATTGTTGCTTAATTTTGAGTGGGAAGATGAGATGACACATGAGTGAATAATGATCTGTCCTTGAGAAGAGAACAGATACAGATGTCTTTCCAAGGGTTCCCTTTTCAATGATCATGTACTTTCTCTAGATCTTTGGCTAGATCTTCTTTGCTTCAGACTTCTCAAAAAAAGGCAAAGGATGCTCAACCTGAAAAATGGAGCAGAGGACAGAAATAAGGGAATTTCAGTACAGAGATAAGTAAGGAGATAGTACAGGAATGCCTGGTTAATCTAAATGAATATAAGTCTCCAGGACAGATGAACTACATCCAAGAAATTAAAAGAACTGGCTAATGTAATATCAAAGCAATTGGCAATAATATTTGAGAATCCTGGAGAACAGGAGAAGTCCCAGTAGACTGGAGGAGGGCAAACGTTGTTTCCCATCTTCAAAAAGGGAAAAAAGACGATCCCAACAATATTGTCCAGTTAGTCTGACATCAATACCAGGAAAGATTCGAGAGCAGAACATTAATCAGAGTGTGTGTGAACAGCTAGAAGGCAATTCCATATAACCAAAAGTCAACATGGGTTTCAGAGAAACAAGCATGCCAGATAAATCAATCTCTTTTTGATAAAATTACTGGCTTGGTAGATGAGGAATGCTGTGGATATATGTAGTATATCTTGACTTCAGTAAGGCCTTTGACAAGGTTCCCCATGACATTCTTGCAAACAAGCTAGTGAAATGTGGCTAGACAAAGTAACTGTTACATGGATTTCTAATTGGCTGACGGACAAACCCAAAGGGTGCTCAACAATGGTCCTTTCATCTGGAGAGAAGTGACCAGTGGGGTCGCACAGGGGTCTGTCCTGGGCCCAGTGCTTTTCAACATCTTTATCAATGACTTGGATGAAAAATTGGGGGCATACTTATCAAATTTGCAGATGACACCAAACTAGGAGGAGTAGCTAATACCCCGAGGACAGGATCAAATTCAAAATGACCTTAATAGATGAAAGCTGGGCCAAAGCTGAACAAAATGAATTTCAACACAGAAAAAAATGTAAGTTACTGCACTTACGTTGGAAAAATGAATTCACAGATATAGGATGGGGGACACCTGGCTGAATAAGACTACGTGTGAAAGGGATCTGGGAGTCCAAGTAGACCACAAACTGGACATGAGTCACAGTGCAATGCAGCAGCTAACAAGGCAATGTGACTTAGGTTGCATCAATAGAAGTAAAGTGTCTAGATCAATGTATTTTTTAAAGTTTGTACGCCACTTTGATTGTGGTAAAAAAAAGCGGGATATAAATTAAAGATTCATCATCATCATCATCATCATCATCATCATCATCATCATCGGAAAGTAAAGTGCCACTCTATTCTGCTCTGGTCAGGCCCCATCTGGAATATGGTGTCCAGTTCTGGCCACCACAATCAAAAAGAATGTTGACAAACTGGAGCGGTCAAAGGAGCGCGACTAAAATGGCTGGAAATCATGCTCGGTGAGGAATGACTTAGGGAGCTGAGAATGTTTAGCCTGGAGAAGAGAAGGTTAAGAGGTACTATGATAGCCCTGTTTAAATATTTGAAGGGATGTCATATCGAGGAGTTTCTGCTGCTCCAGAGACTAGACCCCAGAGCAATGGATGCAAGCATAGGAAAAGAGTTCCATCTCAACATTAGGAAGAACTCCCTGACAGTAAGGGCTGTTCAACAGTGGAACACACTTCCCTTGGAGTGTAGTGGAATCTCCTTAGAGGGCTTTAAGCAGAGGCTGGATGGCCATCTGTCGGGCATGTTTTGATTTAGATTTCCTGCAGGAGGGTGTTGAACTGGATGGCCCCTGTGGGTCTCTTCCAACTCTTGATTCATGATTCTATGGTCTATTGATCATATTACCTTCATGAATCACCATGTTCTCAGTACTTCTTCAGTGGGTTTTAGTCCATCTCAAATTCAAAACTTCTCTGACATTATTCTCTCGACAAATTTACATTATTCTTCCCAAGAAACAGTCTCAAAGAGAGAAGTGATCATTATTTTCTTTCATCTTCTTCAAGTTATAGCTCTTCCCATAAATATTCTGCAATGCTAATCTACGCTGACTCTATATATACCTTAAAAATACTAAGTTTAAGCAAGCTGTATTAAGCATTAATCATAGTTGCATAAAACTATCAGTCAAATGAAAAATATTAAATCTAAACAAGGAGAAAATATTTCTCTCGTTGGAATTAAGCCTCCACAAACTCTGAACTCAATAGAAAAAACAACACCCTTTCTCTATTAGTTTTTAAAACACATTCAAAGCACACCTTTTGACAACACATGGGAGCTGTGTCTGAGCAACGATCCTGTCCGAGCTCTGCTTACATTGGAAACAACAACATTCCAACTTCGCTTTTTAAGAACACATGGGAGTGTACTGCAGCAAAAGAGATCCCAAGTGTGTTTCAAATAAAAGAAAACATCAAACTTTTCCAACATCTTATTTTTTAAAACACTTTCTGAGACTGTCTAAAAACAGTGAAAGTTTGTAGGTAAACCAAATAATCTTTTCCTAAAACGTTGTACAAACTCTGCTTTTAATGATTTTGTTTTCCCCATTAGCCAGTGTTTAACCAATGTTGTATATTACCTTTTCCTTTTTCCTGTGGAATCCTCCTTTGTCCTTCAAATAATCAAAATGATAACCATGCTACTAATCACAGTAAATAATGAGGTGAGAGATGATGGGCAAGGATGAAGTGACACCCAAAGAACTCTGTAATGAACTTCATGCTAAGACACTCTTTCTGTCATTTCACAGTGAGAAGTACAACTGCCATGTGTCTCATCTCAGGTGCCCTTACTGCAATGGTGACCAAGGGGGAAAAGGCAAATATTTTCATAAACAATGTTTACAATCTGTGTTTTTTATTTTATTGGCTGTGTGCTTACAAGTTGTTTCCAACCTATGAGACCCAAGGTGAATCTATCACAGGGCTTTTTTCTAGCCAGGTTTTTTTTTCAAGAGGATGCTTCTCCCCGATCCTGTGATCAGGGGAGGAGCCTTTGCTGGCACTCAGTGGAGAGACAAGCAATTTAAAAATAAAAGTGCACTTAAAGCGAAGCTGTTAAGAGAGTGGGGCAGGGCTCAATCTTCAGTCCGGATACCCCATTCTGAATCTCCCAAGCTTCAGGGAACTTTGCATTCTGGTTAACCCCACTCACAGTTAGTCTTCCCTATGTGGTTTATGAGGTGTGGTCTAGGGAGAGTGTAGTCAACCCAGTTCTTAAATGCCTCATGTTACCCATTGAACATACTCCCCTATTTATACACATAGTTAACATTGCATACATCTGGTAAATCCAAATATTCTGTGTGATAGCAAGGAGCAGACATTCAACAAAAGGAGTGACTAGTGTTTGAAAGGGAATGTATATAGAAACACATATTGTAACCTGTTTCCAGTATTGAAGGGCAAGGCCAAACAGAACAGCTAAAAGCCCCCTGAAGTGGCTGCTACCACGATAAGCCTGTGTGAAAATGCTTCAGGCAATAGACAACTCCCCACCGTTGCTCATATACTCTGGCAGTGTGAACAGGTGAGCAGAATACAGTCTGCTTGCACAATTGATCACTTGAAGCATTAAAACCTGGGACGAACCCCACTCTTCCTAAGGTCACCCTTCATTAAAAAAAAAAAAACCATTAAAACTCTCCAGATCCTAATACTCCAATTGCACAGAACAGACCTTTAGGCCAGCATTGTAAGGAAAGTCCTTTCATCAAAAAGAAATCTTTTTGCACCCTTCCATAACTGATGACAGACTAGGAGGTCAGCTGTTCTCTTTGCTATAACTCTGAGTCTGTGTCACAGCAGGAACACCTGCTTCATGGCACCACATAGTCACCAGAATTGTTCTAACTTGTGCTCTCACTAAGCAGGAAAAATTAAGTGTCCTACAATTTCTTGGAGCAGTCAAAGGTAGCCTTCCTAAGTGTAGCAATCTCTTTATTCAGATGCAATACTCTTCAGTTTATCCTCAGGAAGCCAAACTGCTGAGTTACTGAGTCAATTTCTGTACCCAAAGGTATCAGAGAAGTGGAGAAGTATTTTGTATTTTTTTTCTGCCAAGGGAACTCCAGGAATGAATCCATCCATTAAGTGTGCTTTGTCTGGATCCTTCATGCTGGTGAAAGAGAAGTGGTAGGACAGACAGGACTGTCATAGGGCAAACTTTCCAAACCAAGACAAAACTGAACTTCTCAAACTGTGCATGAACTTGTCAAAGCTTGCAACTCATTGAAAGTGTCATATCTAAATACAATTTCCTTCCAATTGAAAGACCAAGAAACACCCCCCTTGGATATTTTGGTTCCAACCTATGGAACAATGTCTTGGGCCTTTAAAAGGAAGGGACTTTATTTTTAAAGCTCAGGCAGACCTGAAGATCTGGTGTGGTTTTGGTCAACCCGGATCCCTAGATTGTTTGACAGGGTAGGGGGGATGCTTGGTGTTTAGCCAGATTCAGCAATAAAGTTAACCATGAGATGCAGAATGTGCTGGCCGAAGGAACTGTTTTTTTCTTCCCTAATCTAGGATTATTATTTCTTTCAGGTGATATCATTTATCATTATCTGGTGACAGTCAGAATATCTTATTGAGTACCTGCAGATTGATCTTATAGCTATTTTATATGCAATGGTGGAGATTGGGGGGCAAAGTAATTCTTGTCCTTCAGCCGTGGGAGGAAACACAGAAAAGAGGAGAAGGATTGGATAAGAGGTGAACACATAGAAAGTACCTTAGGTAAAGGGTCGATTGCTGGACTGATCCTAGGGTTCTATAGTGCCTGGGTACAGAGGAAGAGAATAACCTTAGGGTCAGCTCTTTATTTATTTTATTTATTTTATTTTATTTATTTATACTTCAATCTTACTCTCAGCATGAGACTATGCTCTGCACACAGTTACTCTAAAGCTTTGAACTGAGGGCTAGTAGGTGAGGTGGACCTTTACAGCATAGCTCACTGAAATCCTGTGATGAATTACAGAATCATAAAGTTGCAAGGGCTCCATAGGTCATCAAGTCCAATGCTCCACTCCCCATTATGGCAAGGGGGAGGATGGGAAACACCATCAGAATCGGCATTTTCCACATAAGGGAGTCCATTTGGTTAGATTGGTTTTAATATTTAAGAAAGTGGGGCCTAGTTTTACCCAGTCATTTGTATTGCTAGTGGATGTGCAATATATACTCTCAAACAAATCCTTATATAAAAATAAATTAGCTTGGGGCCTCCAGTTCTCCAAGGAAAGGGATATTTTTCTTTAAAATACTTTTGGTATGCATTTATAAGATAGGAAATTCCAAGCTTTCCAGTGGTTTTATATTCTATTAAGAGACTGAACTTTTAAGGAAAGGAAACATGCAAAGCCTTATTGCAACATTTTCCATCTGTGAAGAAGCTGGATACTGACGTTGATTCTATGGGCTCAGGATATAGCACTCTCACACACCTGATGCTTTGGCTGCAGCCCCAGGCAACAAATCATTGCAGTGGAGAGGAAGTTCTTGCTTAGGTGAAACAGAGCGATATTAGGAAAAGAAACAGGAGAACAGATGCAAAACCCCAGGCTAGACATCATGTGGAGCTCAGAGACATCTTTAGGGAATTTTTTTTCTACTTACACTTCATAAGTAGGATAAGGTAAATACCTATCCCTTATCAGGAAATGTTACTTCATAGAAACCTATAGGCAAGCCATATTTGCTTACCAAAAAAAGTTAACCCCCAATAGATATCTTCTTCTTAAAAAGGTTTTCAATTTCAGGTTTTTGTTCTTTCTTCCAGTGGAAAAAACTTTAAAGAAAAACAAACTTTGAATTGCAAGTATAATCTTATAAAATTTAGTTTTACTAAAATTAAGAACTTGTCAAAAAAACAATAAGCCAGGATATTATTCTGTGTAACCTACTGAAATGAAGGAAAATTGCAAAAGAACAAGTGATACCTAAATAGTATATTAGTACTATATCTAAGATCAAAGAGATTTATTCCAGAAAGTTTTGGCTATGACATATTAGTTTAATTATAATTTGATCAAAATTTTAGGAAAGCAATTGCATTCTCACGTTTTGCACATTAAGTTGTTCCACAGTATCCATCTGTTTTCAAAGAGTGTATGTAGATTAAACAACATATATAGCATCTTGATTTCCATAATGCATCTGACACAGATTGTGGAATTATCTGCACAGAACTTGGGTGTTTATTTCTGTTGCTGAGCATGACCAGACTTTCATACATATACATAAGATGTGTATGAGTGGGGAAGACTATCTGAAGTGCAGTCCAGGTTTAGTTTAGGCCAAGACACATAACACAATGATAGTACTATGATCCACTGGAAATGCACTAACAATATATCTGTAAATCCTAGGATGTGTAGTGTGGTGAGAGATTAGAGCTCTCGTGGCTGAGAACTCTAAACCACCCCCCAACCTCCATCTCCCCCCAACTGGATTTTACCATAGCAGTTAAAATAGAACCTAGCACTAAAATTATAGTAGTCTCAAAGTGTCTCTGTAACATAATTAAGAATAGAATACTACACACACATATTCACATTTGGGGATGGCTAAGAAGGCATAGGGGTGTTTCACTGCCATGGGAGAGAGAGCGTTTTCTCTGCCATTGGTGTTTCACTTGCAATGGGATATCAGTTTTATTAATTATGTGAGCTGCGTGGGTCCCTTTCTGGGAGAAAGAACAATATAATAAATAAATAAATCACTGCTGGGGTGGAGAAATTACCCTACAAGAGAGACTTCTCTGGTGCTTTGGCAGGTGGAAAACTGTCACCAGTAATTCCTAATCATGGTAGGTGGCAGAAAAGAACATGAAATAGGACAGTCAGTAGGTGTGGGGGAGCCAGCTTTGGATACACTGAATTTAAAATTGTCCAATTCTCCTCAAGAAGTTCAGTTGGATTCATTAGTGATGCAAGCCCTGAAAAAGTTAGAACTAATTTGAATGGCATATTGTCAGTCAAGTATGAAGGGGAATGGTATTTCAGTATTGCACAAATTTGGATCCCCACTGAGCCATGGAACCCACGGGGTGACCTTGGCACATTAAAGAATCATAGAATCATACAGTTGAAGAGACCAAGCCCCATCCAGTCAACACCCCCGCCATGCAGGAATGTGCAAAGCACCCCAGACAGATTGCAGCATATCCATTATTGAACAGCTCTTACCATGAAAAAATTCTTCCCAGTGTTTAGGTGGAATATGTTTTCCTGTAGTTTGAACCCATTGCTCCATATCCATGATCTTGAGCAACAGAAAACAAGTTTCTTCTTTGGAAATATTTAAACAAAGCTATCATGTCACCTCTCATTTTGCTCTTGCCCAGGCTAAACATGTCAAGCCTGAAGCTGCTCCTCAATGTCATGGCTTTCCAGACCTTACTATTTTTGTTGCCCTCTTTTCTGGACCTTTCCTGCTTGTCAATATCCTTCTGAATTGTGGTGCCAAAACTGGACACAGTATTCCAGGTGAGGGCTGATAAAGATAAAATAGAGTGGTACTAATTACTCCCTCAGTCTATACACACACAGTCCTTTTGACGTAGCACAGGATCATATTCACTTTTTTAGCTGCACGTCAAAGTTGACTCAGGTTCAGCTTATCGTTATTAAGATTCTTAGATCCTTTCACATGTACTGTTGAAAGCCAGGTGTCATCCATCCTTTATCTGTATGTTTCATTTATTCAACACTATGGCGGGTTACAAACCCCATAAAGTCCGTGCTCGCGCGTACTAGGGTTAGGAAGGGCCATATTAGGGTTAGGAAGGTTCTTACCTTACTCACAGCCCTTCCTCCCAGTACCGGCGGAGCGCGTCGTAAATGGGGGCACCCACCACATGGGCGCCGCCATTTTGACTCTTGGAAGTGTCGCAGAGAAGTGAGGCCACAGGGCGTGCCTCGCCCCGCGGCGCTCCACTCCTGTTTTGAAGAGGAGCGCCATTTCGTGCTCCTTTTTCCGTGTGGGAGAAGCCGCGAGTCTGGCCGCTGGGGCTTCCCTACGCAGCAAATGGCGGCACGGGAAAACGGCTCTTGAGGGCCGTTTGTAACCCGCCTATGGTACCTTTCATTTCTCCTATTGAAATGCATTTGTTAGTTTTGGCCCAGTTCCCCACTATTCAGGTCATTTTAAACCTAATTTGCCTGTCATCTTCAAATTTTGATAAGCATGCCCCTATTCCATCATCTGAGCTGTTGATAAAAATGTTGAATATCACCGGGCCCAGGACAGAACCATGTGCATATCTTGGTTACGTCTCTCCAGGATGAACAGGAATCATGTTTGTTTCACCTGAGAGGAAAGCCCAGTGAATAATGGAGACAGACAAAGAGAACTGGGTGGGTCAACTTTAAAATGGGCAACTTTTTTTTAACCAACTTATTTAACTTATTTCTTTGAGATCGCAAAAAACAGGAGGGGGGAGAACTTTATGCAGGAACAGCTGATGGATGGTCTGCTCCCAGATCAATTCCCCAGTGGGTGAAAACACCTGAGCTCCAAGGGCAATCTAGAAGTCAGTTGCTCCTGCCGACCCTGCATCCAGAAGGCCAATCCAACTCCCCCACTTAACTTGCAAGACTTAAGTGAGGGTTTAAATCTCGGGCCAGCCCCAAAGCAAGTCCTTCCTCTTCCTGTTTTAGTCACAAGACCTAAAAGTCAGTTCCAAAGACTTACTCTCACCTTTAGAGGGTGTGAGGTTTTCACCTGGCTCTTATCTCTCCTCCTATCTATGCATGAAACCTATTATGAACACCCCCAAGCCAATTGTCAAAGTCCGCCAACAAAAGTGGGAGTAGGCAAAAACAAAACAAACAAAAAACCCTTGGAAAGGGAGAATTCTTACCAGGCCCCAAAGCAATCAGAAGTTATTCCCACACTGCTGTGAGGTGGGAGGGTGGGCCAGCATTTCAGCCAGACTGAAGGGAATGGGCAGGCAAGCCTCAATTAGGCTGAACCGCGCCCCCACCTCTATTAATGGCCTGCTAACAATGCCTTTATATTTAAATTGCTAGTCTCTCCACTGAGAGGCCAGCAAAGACCTCTCCCCTGATCACAGGATCAGGGAGAAGCCTCACCCGTGAAGGTCTGGAATGCCTCCTGAGACATTCACGTGAAGAACCTCATCTTGGGCTTGTAAACTGCTCAGAGTGGTAAGATGAGAGCAAACTGTGTTAAATTATTCTCTTTTGTTCAGACATTCTAGCTGATTTTTGACCAGAAAGACAGTTGGGAACATATCCCTCCCTCAGTTTCCAAAGCCTGCAACATGGATGGCATTGAACCCAATTAATCCTTCATCGCTATCCTCCTCAGATCCACCAATTGAACCCGCTAGGGAGGGAGCTTCGGGGGGGGGCCTTGCCTTATTGCCCCCTATTCCTTTCTTTGGAGCCATTATGAATTTCTTTCACTGGGCAAATGATGATTCCTACATAAGGATATGATCTGAAAATCAAAGGCTTTAACTGAGCAGAACAAACTTGAACAGATAAACGCACCACCCACAATAATAATGAATGTATGTGCTTATATCACCAGCCACCCCTGTATTTAATGGCAGACCCCCATCCAAATATCTCCAGACTAGACCCTGTTTTGCCATAAAAATTAACTTGAAAGGAGGCTTCACAAGGCATGGATCTGCTGGCCTAGCTGACTCCATCTCATGCCAGGCAAAACCACCCAGAATGACCACACCATCTATGACAGTAACACCCATCAAATCATCAGATTTCATTAATAGTGTGGTAAAATATCCTGGAAGACCCCCCTCCCACAAAACAGGATATACATAAATGTGAACTTTTTTTTTCAAAATTCAGTTCAAAATCTATAGTGTAGCTAGATTTTGGGCACATATTACATTTGTAAAGGGTAGTGTAATGGATTCCTTGTGTATCATGGCAAATATGAGATTTAAACGGGGAGAGGTGGATTGTTTCCTGCTCCACGATCAGTCCTAACCACTATTCTACTATAAAATCTTTCTAGAGTGTATGGGCAACAGATGCTGACCCTAAGGCTGTTAGCTCTGACTTCAGATGATGAGCCAAGCCAACTACCAGAGCGATTCACTTTCCCAGGAGTACCTGCTGGGCACAATCCAAAAACTGACAGTACATGGTTCTAAGCCAAAACAACAAAAAGGAGTGTTGTAGCAACCTGAATTAAACAACTTATTATTATGACATATGTTCTATGGTCTGCTACATCAGACACATGAAACAAAGCGAAACGTTTCTATTTATTGCATAATTTTAATCAACCGGAGTGTACATGTTTGTCTGTATTAACACTAGTAGTTTCCCCCCAAACATGAAATTCCCCCATTTGCATGACTCTCTTGATCCATTTTCACTATCAACAGTGTTTACTATATCCAATGTTGTTTTTATACTCGTTAGAAAAAGACTTTATTTTACCATATTTCTTTCTAAACTGAATGTATTTTCTCACTCCATTTATTAATTCTTTATGACGACCAGAAAGCTCTGTACTTGTCACCTCCCAATGACATTAAATAACTGTTTCTGATCAAATGCAAGACATCACTTTCTTTTTCATACATTCCATAATACTGTCTTCTATTTGAGGGTACACTCAATACACTGAGGAAGTTGACTTCACTCCAGAAGTTTAAACCACATCAAAGATTCTACAGCATGCCCTTGATATCGCTGAGGTTCCCCCCCCCCATACACAGATGCATAACAGAATCCATGAATGTCCCAGTCCCACTATAGACAATGACATAGTAAAAGGGGTTTGTAATTTATGTATTTTTAAAATATTTTCAAATGTGAATGGTTGGAATCTATGACATGGGTGGCTGACAGTAAGTTATTTTCCCTGCAGCAGACTGAAAAAGGGTGCCCACAGAATTATGGAAATATATAGCAAGCATTTCAGATAACGTATTGTTTCCACTATTTTGAAGTATACTGAACATACCTGAATGGAAACCTCATCCTGAAATATTATTAATGGAGAAAGACCAGGGTAGAATCTGCTAGAGGCAAGCAAAGCTGTATAGTGTTTTGAGTTACTATGCTAGGACTCTAGGAGAGTACTAGATACCACCTAATTAAGGATGAATGCAAGAAAACACTAACAGTGGCCAAAAAGAAAGATAAGAAACAAATAGATGACAGATGAAACACTTCATGAATAAAAGAAAGAAGAAAAGTGCAACAAAGGGAGATAGGAACAGAGCCAGAAGTATGAACCAACTGTCCAACGTCTGACATGCAGGGATAAGGAGAATACTACAGTGACCAATGTAGAGAAATAGGAGAAAACAGAAAAGGAGAACGAGAGACTTTATCAAAAAATCCAGTAATCTATAAAAGTTTAGTGAGGTAATCTGAAGGGTTTCTAGGGAACATTCTCTATGAGTGAAACTTTTTGATGCATTTCAACTGAGCACTAAAGTTAGAGTTGGTCACAATTGTATGCTCCATCACCATTTACAGATGTGAGCCAATGGACAATGAAGAAAGTGGATAAAAAGAAATAAACTCATTTAGATGTGGTACTGGAGAAGAGTGCTGAGGGATACCAATAGAGGACCAAAACAAATAAACAAATGGCTTCTTGAACAATCAAGTCTGAACTCTCCCCTGGAAACCAAGATGATCAAATTGAGGCTGTTGTACTTTGGCCGCATCTTGAGAAGGCAGAATTCATTAGAAAACTATAACAAAGGATAGGTAGAAGACAGTAGAAAGAGAGGAAACCACACACCAAATGGCTAGACCCAAAATCATGTGTCCTAATCTATAAAGTTAGCAGAGCAGTGGAGGATAGGGGGGCTTGGAGATTTCTCATACAAAGGTTCCGATGAGTCAAGGTTGACTCAGAGGTGCTAAGAACATATTAGATGAAAAATGTACACATATTTTTGGATTGCTATACTGAGATTAAGGTTATGTGATAAAATCAAGCAAATCTGCTGTCGGGGGAATGCACGCGTTTTTCGTGGGCCTGGAATAACAATGGTCAGGATTATCAAAAATCGAACATGTCCACTTACGAGATATTATTGATATGAAAGGTACAGGTGAAAGCAGAATCAAATAAAAGTGTCACAGTATATTATAGAAAAGGTAATAGCACATTTAAAGGGCATTCATAAACCTGGCAGCAATTCAGAAGAGAGTTATGAACAAATGGTGACAAAGCTGAGGCAAGAAGAGGTTCCCATGGTACTATTATTGCCACATGGAAAGGGTGAAGACACTGCGGCCTAAAAACAGCAGTCTTCCCAGAAAACTTCCCGTTCCCTGAGAAGCATAACAAAGGAAATACAAATAAAAGTTATATATCTCTGAGAATGCATCGTACACATTGAGCATACAGTTACATACGATGGGCCCTTGATATCCATTGGAGTGTGCTTCCAGGAGCCCCATGATAGAAAAATCAGTGATCGCTCAAATCCCAATATATAATGGCATAGTAAAAGGTCGCTCCCTTAATAAATGAGAAAATCAAAGTTTGCTTTTTGGATTTTTTGCTGAAATATTTTTCAGCGGTGTATGGTTGAATCTGTAGATGTAGAATCTATGGATTAGAGGGCTGTCTGTAATCACGCTTAACTGACATCCATCAGTTTGAAAATGAATAGAAACTATGACACGTCTGTCTATCATGCTTCTTGTTCTGCTCACAATGAAACGGTAATCGACCCCACTGTATGCAAGGGCAGGAACACTGGGAACTGGACCTTCTTGTCCAGTTTAATCATAGGTGTGTACAGATGCGTGAAGGGGCGTAATTAGGGTTAGGAAGGGGAGTCCCTTCTGGCGCCCCTAAACCTAATACGGACCAAGTCCGTACAAAATGGGGGCGCCCGTCCACACAGGGGGCCGCGATGTTGATGTCACAGACACATAGCGTCCGGATGCCCGCGGTGTAAGTGACGCGCGATGCGCGACTAGCGCCTGCGGCACCAACTTCCAAGTCCTGAAAAGTAGCACCATTTGCGGCGCTTCTTTCTTCTGCGGCCTGGGAACTGTGTGGTTTGGCCGCTACAGTTCCCGGACGCAGCAACCGGCAGCGGCGGCAGACCGCCCTTTTGGGCGGTCTATAACTCGCAACTTTTCCTCAGAGTCAGGGGGGAAAAAAACCACTAAAAAGCCACTACCTCTCCTGCAGGGTCCCTATTTACATACATGCCCTTAATGTGGTGTCTTTTTAGTCTCATGATCTCCTAAGTCATTTTTTTAATGCTTAGTACAGATTTATATGATCCCAATTCATAATATGCTTTTCTTTCTCCTCTCCCCCTCCCAAAACACCATAGGGAAATATTCATTTAAATTCATCATTTTTGGAGATATGAAAAATTCATTAACAGTGGAACTCGCCATACGCGTGCTCCCTATAGCAGCCTTGAGCATATGTGCTGAGCCGCGGCGCGTGCGCGGGGCGGAAGGGGCGCGCGTCCATTCAATTGAATGGGTGGCGCCCGTTGGCCCTTGTGTGCGCCTGCGCCGCTGCGCCGCCAGCGCACAGAGCCCCATTGTTTACAATGGGGCTCGAGCATAGGCAAGGAAATCGCCATACACGCGGGATCCGGAACGGTATGGCGAGGTTCCACTGTATATACAATTTGTTAATTCTTCATACCCCATTTTACCTTCCATTGGCTTACAGTCATAATTTCCCATTAAACCTTCGCATGATTCCCTTTATTGCTGTTCCCGCAAGTATATCTAAGGGCTCGAATAGACAGGCCAAAATAAAGTTGCTATCGGGTCACGTTTGGAGGTAGCTGATTTAAATGCTGGATGTGTTGCCTAAGAGGCCGGAAGCTGTGCCAAAGCCCACACTCCCAGTCCGAAGGACTAAGATGGCGGGCTTTGGCGAAGCTGTCTGGCCTCATTAAGATGTGTTTAAACAAGCGATACCTGACCCAAGTGGACCTGAAGTAGCTTTATTTTGGTCTGGTTTTAGTTTCAGGCCCTAAGTCTTCTTTCCCTAAGGAAATCAAATAATATATATTGATCTGTAGTATTTAAACAAATAAGATATTCAAACTAGATTCTTTTTTCAAGTTTAAAAGGCTTGTTATTTGGTCACAATGGAGATAGTTTGTGGAAACAGGAAACATAAATTGGGGAAACACCTCATTGTTAATTGGCAGTTAATTGTTTGGATTTTTCCCTAACCAAGGTAAGTTAGAGTTTTCCCCAACCTTTAATTCCTTTGCTTTATCTCCTCCATAGTCTCTCATAAATTGGGTTTTTGAAGCAGGTCCGCAGTTTTCATGGTGTTAAAACTATGCCTAGGTATTTTAACTTATTACAGGGCTATGAAAGCCTGAAAACCTGCATTAAATGTCTGTTTTCCAAAGGTTGAGACAGATTCATAAGTAAAACTTGAGTTGTAAATTGTTTGTTTATCTTCAGTGCTGAGTGCCTTGTAGAAAACCTATCCAGTATGGTCAAAAAAGTGTTTTATACCTACACTGTAATGAAGCAACTGGTGGCGCAGTGGTTTTAAAGTACTGCAGCCATTCACGTCAAAACCACAAGGGTTGCGAGTTCAAGACCAGGCAAAGGGCAGCAATGGCTCGACGCAGCTTGCATCCTTCCGAGGTCGCTAAAATGAGTTAACGCCCAGACTGTTGGGGGCAAATAGATTACTTGCTAATTAGCTTACTTGCTGTTCACTGCTATGATTCTTTGGAATAGCGGTATAGCAAATAAAACAAATTATTACTTATTTACTTAGTATAAGGTTAATAAGCAGTCAGTAATATACAGTCAAATTTTAAACTCAAATCCTTTATATTTTGTACCCCTCTATTCGTTTATATCATCTCTAATGGTAGTAGTAATGACTGCTAATAACCATCGAGAAAGTGACAACTATCCCGTTTAGTCTTTCTCCATTGACTATCAACCCTGAGCCACTACCTGCGCTACTTACCTAGAATAATTACATTGATACAATTTATAAAATTTATGCCAGCCTCCACCTTTCCAAAACTATGCCAAACAAAAATAGCCATTGACGTTGTCAACAGCTTGTTCAAAATCAATAAAACTGATGCTAGTTTAGAGTTAATCGTTTGTTTCGCGGTATTCCATTATATGAAGTACAGAATCTCAAATGTCTTTAATCCATTTGGAAGGCGAAAAGCCACTTTGATCTCCTGTTAATCCTTCAGCGCTCATGTTAGCTGTTTCCAAACCTTTGCTTGTACAGAAATGTCTCACCAGGTCGCCAGACGCCAACTGGAAGTCCACTTTCAAAATTTATAAAAATAGAATGTGAAAATTCCATCTGAGGCCAGTTGAATTTAATCCCTTTAAATCTTGTATTACACTTTCTACACTACAGCGGGTTTAGTTATTTGGAAATTTAATCTTTTCTGTATTTCACTTAATTTGGTTTTTATATTTGATTGTCTGGTCCTCACTTTTTCTTCCATATAATCGTTCATAAAATTTAACTGAAACGTATCGTATTCTCTCATCTTCGACAGTTATTATTTCACATTTATTCCCTTTTAATTTTACGAATTCACCGTCTTTCTCCCGCATCCAACTCTTTATATCCATGTCCAAATTCATTCCTAGTAATACATTTGGTTTTCTTAATTTCGATATCAGCTCCAATTCTTTAAGGTCTTTTCCTTTTTTAAATCCCGTTGTTTCTTTTTTATAGATTCTGGATCGACACAGACCAGCTCGAAAATTGTAGATGCTTATAAGATGTTTGGTTTGCCAGCTATTTTAATTACTATAAATTTCTTCTATATTTTGTGACATAGTATGATTAGGGTTGTTGGCATCAATAAAAAAGGTGCATCCCAAATTAACATAAGACAACCATACAAGAAGGCTTTAGGAGCTATTTATCCCTTAAAAATAAAATGTGCTGGTTTTGTGAAGATGTTTCAAGTCCTGTACAAATGTCATAGGCCTGCGGCCAATTTCAGAAATATTTAACGATTTTTCTGAGGGTTTACATTCAAATTGGCAAAAAACAAAGTACTCTATAGTAAAAGGTTTTGGGTATTAGGAAGTGACTGAATGCAAAAGCAATAAGGAAATTTGTAATGTGGAAATGTAAGGTTTGGCGTGAAGGCGACATCCCATAAAAATAGTTTGGAAGGGGAAAAAAGCTGACCTCATCTTTTTAAAAAGAAACTCACTTATGGGAACAAGATGGTATCAGTTTAAAAGCACCTGGCAAAGAACAAGTCAGCAAAATATTTATACAGACAGGATATATAGTTTAAAGCATGTGGTGTATCTGATAAGATGTGTGGTCACAAACAGTTCTTTTATTCCGGTACTGCCATTAAATCAACATGAAAAATCAGCACAATATGTTATATTGAAGCATTACCTTTTACAAAACATTCAGTTTAGCTCGTCCTAAACCTAATTTGCACAGTAGGTGAGCTATATCAATGCTCCCATACTGGCATCACAACAACAGCTCTCTTCTAATGATAAATTCATTTTTTATTATTTTGAGTTGGTGTGCTCTTGTCTCTCATTATATTGGTCAGAATGCTGACAAATGGCGACCAAAACATTATTTGCTCTTGTTTACACATCTAAACTTGGAATCGGAACTGAGCTGGGATGGCAACATGAAACATTGTCTTCCCGGCGTGTACATCGAGGAAACTATTGGCAAATGCTCATAATTTGAGAATTTGCATAATTTCTTAATGTCATTGGGTTAAAAAATCACATCAGAGGAAGTATAATGGTTCAAATGTAGGGGGGGCAAAGATGCAGGGAGACAAAGTTTGACTAATGGCTAATCATGGAAATATCTCGGTGATGTTGGTAAAGTCACACTGTCTCAGATTAGGGGAAGGGAAAGGAAACCTCCCCTGAATAACATTACGATGTAATGCTAAGTTGAAGTCAACTTGAAAACACATAGCAATATTTTTTTTAAATCAACACTCGTGACTATTACGATATTGCAATGGAAAGTAAAAAGGGCACAGCAAAAAGATTGCTTAAATGAGAATGGTATGACCATTTACCTGGGAAAATAATACCTGTTGAATGTAGTGAAGGTTACGTTCAAGCAGAAAGATCCAAAGATTAGATACATGCAGGAATCCTGCATGAAGTACATCTTGTTAACGGTTTTATGTGTTGGGAATTAGAATTGTTCAGATTGTGTAATGTCCATATCCAGGAGAGGGCGGGGGTTGCATTACTATGCTGTAGAGTCCCTAATGGGCCCAATGCACAGTGCACATGATGCACTTTGGCATTGAGACTCTTCCCTTTGTGTCCACTTTCAACATTTGAATTCTCTAACAGGGATTACGAGGGGTGAAACGGATGGGTAAAAAGGGACTGCTTAAAGCCACTCCTTTTAGGCTGGACCTGGGGCCTGAGCAAAACAGATGCCGCCCCAATCAGACAGATTGTGCTCCAAAAGGAGATAAAATTGACTCCTTTTTGGAGGGAAAAAAAGTCACCCATTCTTCTCAAAGAGTCAGCTTTGCTCCTAGAAGAGCTATCTCTGGAACAAAGGGGGATAAACCACATCATGCTGTCATACTCAGAAGATGAGGAGGCTGAGGTGGAGCTCCAAGGGGGAGGTGGAACCTGAAAGCGAGGGGCCGGGTCTTAGCTCTGCGCTACCAGCTCAAGCAGAGCTTGTTTCTGTGACAGGAAACTCAGCAGCACAGCGCTCCACCAGCAAGAGATTCCATAACACAGAAGAATATGGACAAGCATGGACAATGAGGTACCTACCTTTAGCCAGTGAAGGTCTGAAAGGGCATGCCTCTGTCAGTCCAGGAGCCTTTAATGAGAAACGCCTCAACAATTGGGAAGCAAACCTGTGACTAGAAACAGGTTAATAATAAACAGATTCGGTCACTGAGCTCCTTTGTCAGAAATTATCTGAACTTCCTAGCAAAAGCATGTTTTCCTCCCTGACTCCTTTGGACGTTGTGGCCTGAAAAACATTCCCTTTTGGACTACAGATCTGACTAACTCTCTGGAAACCCTTGACCTCTGGAATTACCCGTTGCTAAACTTGCCTTTCTGGAACTCTGGACATTTGGATTGTCTGCCCTTCTCTATGGACCCTGATGGTATTTTGCCTGCTTGTATTTGCAAGACCTTTTTTTTTTTTTTTTTTTGGTTTTTGTAAAAAACCTCTGCTAGGCTGTGTGAGATGTTATCAACAGTCTTGGCAGCTTTCCTGGACAATGTCCCTAAGCAAGGAGAGAAGCCGCCCAGCATTAATCCATCAGTCCCAGCCTTCTGTCGTTTGGGGATCTACGATGGGAAGGAAGGGCAGCAAGATGCCACCCCTTTCTGTCTCAGATGGGTTCCGTGGCAACCACATTCCTGCGGCAAGCTGATCCAGCCCTCTGTAAAAGTACAAAAAGGAGAGGGAAAAAAACCACTCCTTTTTGTGCCGGCGAGGGGGAGCCACATCTGCCACCAAGCAGCCTTGATGACCACCCTTTGGTACAGTCCCTGTTTGGTGGCATCATGGTGCATGCCATCTGACAGGGTGTTGTACCAAGGATGGTGCCCAGGCAAGCACAGTGAGGGCTTGGAATGTGGAGATGCTCATCCCGCCCACACCCATAGGCCAGCACTTTTCGCCAAGCTTTAAAGGGCCAACAGACTTCTGTCAAGAAGGCTTAAACTTTTAAGTAACAATCAAGAAAAAACATTCAAGATTTACTTCTTTTTATTGATTGCCGTTAATAACATACTTTAAAATAAATTAGTTTGGAACTAAACCATTGAAATACATAGAAATGGTCCCTTAAGTGAAGACTTTCTTCTGGCTTTAAGCATTAGTAAATACACTAAAGTATTCGACAATATATTTTCACAAGATCATTCTCAATTATTTTGCCCGTGTCCATATTTTTGTAGACATTACTTAGTACTCATGCATCAGGAGTGTCAGTGCGTTTGTAATGTATTGACAATATGCGTTTAGAAATAAATCAGAATCTGTTACTCTTTTTAAGTCTTACGCAAAGACGTATAATGAATAATCATACACATGCTATGAATGAATATAAAGCAGTATAGAATTTCTATTTTCAACGTTTGCAAGATAGCAGCTAGCTACATTTAATAGAATGTTCATTTAAACAGTGATTGGCGAACCTATGGCACCGTGCCAGAGGTGGCACTCAAGTCCCTCTTGTGGGCACATCGCCGTCGGTCCCAGCCACAGAGTTTTGGTACTAGAAAGCCAGAAGGGATATGGACTTTGCAATAAATAAGTGGGTTTTGGGTTGCAGTTTGGGCAACTCGCCTCCTAAAAAAGGTTCACCATCACTGATTTAAACAATGGAATCTTATGATTTTTCGGTAGAGAAATTCAGGTGAAAATGCTTTGGTTAGAATTTCTCAACAGCAGGACCAAAAACTGTTTATTATTCGTGTGCAGATGCAGGAGGACAATGCATTGTTTGGGTAAAAATCTGCATCATGTTTTTATCCTTCCATGGTTTTTATGTTTTTATATTTACAATATTGGCTTTTATTTGCTTTTTCATCAATTCATTTCTGACTTTTATCCAACCGTAAGGTATGGGGTTTGCAGGGTGAGAGTATGTGACTTGCCAGATTACCCAGGGGGTTTCCATGGCTAAGCAGGGGAATCAAAACACTGGTTCTGCAGAGTAGTAGGTCCCAACACGCCAAAACCATTAAACCACATGGCTTGTCATATACAGTATTGCAACATGGAAATACTGAAAATATTTCCTCTTTATTCTACCATGTTCTCTATTTAGAAGGAATGTTTGATAATTTGGACAATTTTTTTATTAGTTTAAAAATAATTTATTCATCAACTTTATTCCATTATAGGCACATTTCTCCCACAGTAGGCACCAAGAAGAACCCCATCAAGAAAAATTTACTAAATCCAACATAAATTTGACACAATTAAAAATAGCACATTAAAACCATATTTTTAACAGTATAATGATCAATGAAAGGCCTTTGTTTTAAAAAAAAAATTCACAGAAATATTTATGACGTGTTTAGGCCTGATCCAGTTGCAGTAACAAATCTGCTCATGATTCCTAAACTGTTTTACCAGGCACGTATGGATTAACAACACACAACAACAAAAACTGCTCGAGAAGTGGGGAAATCATTGATGTGTGGTTTTTAGTTGTCACTAGTTATTAGCAATTAAATTACAGGAAAAGAGCCAGAAGACAGTTGGCCTTTATGTCTTAGGTGCCCAGGTTTTTATAAACAAAAATAAACTACAAAAACAACAACTGTAAATCCCTCAGATCACCCCTCCTCCTTAAAAGAAAGAGCTGCAT
>NC_056526.1:154884927-154889496 GCF_019175285.1 Sceloporus undulatus
AAGGCTCTCCTAGACCAACTGTTAGAGGACTACGGAGAGGCAATACGAGCAACAAAGAATTTGTTCTATGGTGCTCGTATTGCGTCCGCTGAGTCGCGTCCGGCAGAGTTGTTCAGGGTGGTCAGGGAGCTAACTCAGCTCCCTCCCGCCCTGAACCAGATCCTTGAACCTTCTAAGGCCTGCTGTGACTTGTTTAACGACTTTTTTGCGGATAAAACCTCTCGTATAAGCGAAGGTCTGAACGCCGACACTTTAGCAGAACCTAGGGTAGAAGTGTCCAGAGCCTCCGTGGACTATGTTAAACTGGATCAGTTTGAGTTGGTGAGTACCGAGGATGTGGACAAGATCCTCGGAAGTGTTCGGAAAACGACCTGCTCTCTTGATCCCTGTCCCTCGTGGTTAGCGGCCCAGGGGGGGCCGGCGGTAACATCTTTGTTACGCCGGATAATTAATACATCTTTAAGGGATGGGCTATTTCCATCGGATCTTAAATTGGCCATAGTAAGACCGATCCTAAAAAAGCCCTCCCTTGACCCCCTGGTACATAATAATTATCGGCCTGTTTCGCTGCTACCATTTTTGGGAAAGGTGATCGAGAGGGCGGTTGCGATCCAGCTTCAGGCGGTCTTGGATGAAACGGATTATCTGGACCCATTTCAAACTGGCTTCCGGGCGGGTTACGGGGTTGAGACGGCCATGGTCGCCTTGGTCGATGATCTCCGTCTGGGCATCGACAGGGGAAGCGTGTCCCTGTTGGTGCTCTTGGACATCTCAGCGGCTTTCGATACCATAGACCATGGTATCCTTCTGGGGCGCCTCGCAGAGGTGGGAATCGGGGGCACTGTGCTCCAGTGGTTCCGTTCCTACCTCTCGGGGAGGTCCCAGATGGTGCAGCTGGGAGACGTGTGCTCTGATGAGAGGCCCCTTAAAACTGGGGTCCCTCAAGGGGCCATTCTGTCTCCCATGCTATTTAACATTTACATGAAACCACTGGGAGAGATCATCCGGAGACATGGGGCGCGGGGTTATCAGTACGCTGATGACACCCAAATCATTTTCTCTATGTCTCCGACTGATGCAGTGACTGGGGATGGCGTCTCTCCTCTCGTGGCCTGTCTGGAGTCAGTAATGGGCTGGATGAGGGAAAACCGACTCAAATTGAATCCAGAGAAAACGGAGGTACTAGTGATAGGTTCCCCTGGTCCAGGAATGGCGGTGGTTCCACCTGTCCTGAACGGGGTCACGCTCCCTGTGAAGGACTCCGTGCGCAGTCTGGGGGTGCTTCTTGACTCGTCGCTTCACCTGACTGCTCAGGTGAATGCGACGGTCAAGAGCACTTGTTATCAGCTTAGGCTGATTCGCCAGCTGCGCCCATACCTTGCCCAGAGGGACCTAGAAACTGTTGTACATGCTCTGGTAACTTCGAGACTGGATTTCTGCAACGTACTCTACATGGGGCAACCCTTATACCAAACTCGGAAGCTGCAAATAGTGAAAAATATGGCAGCCCGGCTGGTCACTGGTGCGTCCAGGACCAGCCATATAACACCAGTTTTAAAAGATCTTCATTGGCTGCCCATTCGCTTCCGAGCTCAATATAAGGTGTTGGTAATTACCTATAAAGCCCTAAATGGCTTGGGCCCAGGATACCTAAAGGACCGCCTCTCCCCATACATTCCGCCTCGCACTCTCAGAACGTCTGGGCAGCAGCTACTGAAGGTGCCTAGGGCTAGGTTGGCCTCCACTACTCGGAGGTCGTTCTCCATAGCTGCCCCAGCCCTTTGGAATGCGCTGCCCACAGAGCTCCGCTCGTCCACCACCCTGGCCCAATTTAGGAAGGACCTCAAAACCTTCCTATTCCAACAGGCATTCCCCGAGTAAATATCCTGTGGGCCTCCCTCCTCTCTTTCGTGGCCAAGAGGTTGGGCTTTGGGGCTTTACTGTTGGGTTGTTTTAAATATGTTTTTATTGGAACTGTTTGTATTTTAATTATGTTGTGAGCCGCCCTGATCGGAGGAAGGGCGGCATATAAATAAAAATTTTATTATTATTTATTATTTATTGTTTTTATTATGGTATTTATACCCCGCCCTTCAGCTCTAAAGGCTAGATGTTTGATAGTCTCCTTGGGTCCTATTTTTGGAGAAAGATGGAATATAAATTTAATAGATAAATAAATAATAGTGTAAAACAAATTAATAAGTGACCTCAAGGATCATTTAGTATACAGGAAGTCACAGCTTGAAGAAGTTTTCAGATAATTAAACATGGCTTAGGATTTCATGGATTCTATGGCAACCACAGAAGATGTGTTTTAGAAATTATTCATATTTCATACAATGGATTTTATTTGCTAGGGTGCTGTGATGGTGATCTACAAGTAATGATGAAGACATCATTATTTTATGAATAAAAATTGTTTGGGACTTACATGAGGTTGATAAAGAATTAAAATAGCCTCATCCTCCAAAACTGATGGCCTAAGACCTTTTACAATCCATCTACAAGGTGTCTTCAAGTAATGTTCGTAGTGCTCCTGCCAAAGACCTGACTGGTCTTGGAAATTGAGAACTCGAGAAGGGCGAGGACTAGTTGTTCTGAGCCTCCTTCTCTCAGAGAGTGTCTCTATTTTCTGTGAGGCTGTATGCAATTGAATGGTCAGGATTCTCCTGAAAAGCAGTTGGCACAACATTTGCTGTTAATCCAATTGTGTACACCCATGGCTCATTTGTAGATCTATGCCTCAGTGGTGATGGAAACATACATCTCTACCATTATTCCATCTTTTGTTATCTAAGATCTTCCAGTATTGGGCTGAATAATTTTTCTGGCTTAAATCTCATTTGATAGCAGATTGACAATACAATCATTTTTTATTCTGAGCCAGGTAATTGACATATGCTAGACAATGCAGTTCATTATATTCATTCTTTAATTTTAACTTTCCAATCTCTGGGTTATAGTTTATTTTTCTAAATAAGTACCATTTTACTAGTGCCTCTCTGAATTTGCTTGCTGCAATTATTCTTTCTTGGGGTTTAATTTGTGTCAAGGCTCACAAGAGGTAAGGCAAGACTTTTTCTGTGGAGCATAGGACATTAAAGCAGATGATAATGTCCCTAACCAGTTCAAAATTTATCCACCACCACTGTGCAAATTGTCAGCACACATCAGAGATTAGAAATGGCACTTCTACATCAAAGACTGTTGTTTTCACACATATTTGAGTTCCAACATTTCCCTTCCTAGAAATTAATGTCTGTGGCTATTGACAGTTGTTTTTGAAACTACTTCTTATATATTCTACATATGAGATGGGATCAGTCTTTTAAAAATGATTTAGCCGTTTACTCAAAACTATTTTGTTTCAGCAAGACTTCGTTTCTTAGCTTTTTATGGTTTGCTGTGTATGGCTTTTTAATCTGGCTTGGATTAGGTTTTAACTTCTGCTGTCTCAAACTATTTGTTTGTATGATGGTTGCTTGTTATCCATGTTTTAATCTCTTACTGTTTTTAATCTTGTAAACTGCTTTGAGTGTTCATGGACAGAAAAATGGGGTAAAAATAATAAATCAAATCAAAAGAGTAAGACAGACAAATAAATTGAGAACTCAGGAAAATCTAGTTTTGTAGCTCTTATTCTGGTAATAACATTTATGAAATTGCACCTGTAAAGTAATTTGGGAAACTAATCAGAAGAGTTATGCTGCCATCTATTGGCCATATAGTTTTGTTCACTAAACACTTAATATGTTAGGAAAACTATTTTTCTTCCTTTCAAGAAAAATTCAAGAGGAAATGCTGCATACATTTATTTCAGAATCATGGATATATTTTGGCATCATGTTTATGAATAAAGAAGAAAAAGTGATGGACATTAAGATTTTAGGTCATTAACAGCATTGTTTTCTGCTGCTCCAGAGACTAGGACCCAGAGCAATGGATGCAAGCTACAGGAAAAGAGATTCCACCTCAACATTAGGAAGAACTTCCTGACAATCAGGGCTGTTCGACAGTGGAACAATCTCACTCGGAGCGTAGTGGAATCTCCTTCCTTTGAGGTCTTTAAACAGAGGCTGGATGACCATCTGTCGGGGATGCTTTGATTTAAATTTCCTGCATGGCAGGGGGTTGGACTGGATGGTCCTTGCGGTCTCTTCCAACTTTATAATTCTATGATTCCAAGTCACATAGCTAGAATTATCTCTGAGTAAAAATGAGTAGAATGGCATAATGAGGCTTATGTCTCAGCATACATGATGAATCCTATCCACATTTCTGAGAGAGTAATAAAGGAGGTTTTCAGTGACTAATAATGGAATATCAGTAGATTGCATGTTGCATGGCATAACCTCACCCGCCCCATGTCAGCCAATTATACACATTCCTGAATGTTCAGTTTCAGAACTATTCAGAACATGCATCTTCTGCTTCCCAGTTTGAAACATATTTGCTAAAACTTTAGAACAACTTGGTCTAATCCAGACTTGCCTTTCTAGGAACAAAAGGACTTCTTTATTTATAGAGAAAACCTAGATCCAGTGGAGAGTTCTTGGTGGAGAAAAGGGG
>NC_056526.1:154889596-154988373 GCF_019175285.1 Sceloporus undulatus
AAAAGGGATCTGAAACAGCTGATGACATTAACTCTGGAGTGAAAAAACCCCTGGACAATCTGATAGGACTCACTGAGATGGCCTTGTAAGATGGCAGTCAGAAGCAACGTGCTCTAGTGATTTTTCTCCTATCTACAGGGCCAATTCCAGAATTGTTACTGGGGATTCTTGTTCATCCTCATGGCTACTACGCTGTGGTGTCCCATAGGAGTCCATTCTATCTCTCATACAATTTAATATTGATGTGAAGTTGTTATGTGAGTTTAGGGGGTGGCTGGGATATCATCAGTATGCTGATGACTACACCTTATTTAAAAATAGCTCTACTACATCTTATTTAAAAATCAGCTGGGGCTATGCACATGCTGGACCAGTACCTAGATGCTGTAATGGGTTGCAGTCGCAATAGGATGGAGGTCCTTGAGTCAAAGAATTGGGTAAGATATCTTCTATGGATGAGGTTGTATTTTCCAAAGGGACGAACAACTTAGTTTGGGAGTACTCCTAGACTGATCTCAGAAAAACTCTGTAGCTCATTCATTAAGAAGCCAAGCCCTTCCTCCAGTCCATCTGCCTTGGTCCAGGCCTTGGAGGTGGAGAAGATCTGCTGGACCTGATCCTATTCCCCACCACCACTCCCTGCTCCTTTTGTGTCGTGCTTTTTAGATTGTAAGCCTGAGGGCAGGGAACTATCTGACTAAAAGATTGTATGTACAGCGCTGTGTAAATTTACAGCGCTTCTAACTAACAGGTAATACTACTAATAATAATAATAATAATAATAATAATAATAATAATAATAGCTCAGAGCTCTTTGAACCAGCTTAGTCTACCAGCTATAGACATTCCTGGACCAGGATCAGCTTGTCTCAGTAGTTCCTGCACTGGTAACTTCCAATTAGACTACTACAATTTGCTCTCTGTGGGGCTCCAGCTAGTACAAAATGTAGAAGCTAGTTTACTGACAAGAACATCTTGTATAAACCACAGAGGTCTGGCTGTCATTACACTTTCATTCTGAATTTATGGTGCTGGTGATATTCAAAGCCATAATAACTGTGATTTTGATACTGGAAGAAGCAGTTATCTCTATGCATGCTTATCTGCAGACTGAGGTTTGTTAATGGGACCTTCCTTTATGTCTCTTTAGTGGAGCATTCTCTGTGAGGACATGGGAGATGGCTTTCTCTACTGTGTGGCATGGCTGAGGGACACTTTTCCCTTAAAGGTCTTGATTGGTGCCAATGTCTTCATTCCAGCACCAAGTAAACATGTGGCTCTTCATTAAAATATTTAGGGGTTAACTGATTTCATGCAAATCTATGCATGCACATGATTTTAAATTAAAACAATTTAATTTTAATTAATTTAATTAATTAAAACTCTAAAAACAACCTGTCTTGTTTCATCATGTTTTAATATGCTTTCAGTATGTTACATTATTTTTACATTGTATTAAACAGGTCATACTAATTTTACAGACATTTTGTGATAATAGTTTTGTTTTTGTTTTTAAATCAAATGCATCAAGTAAATATGTAAGTAAATATTGAATAGTACAGGAAGCGAGGCTGGCGCTAGTAGGGCCAATCTCAAGACTTTACTTGTTCTGTGCAGTTGTCTGATCTAGCTAAAAAAAATTGGGCAAGAGTCTCCTATGTGAATAGGGCTATTGTGTACACTTCTGCTGGCAGACTGCAAAAAACAATGGTAGTGCTAAAACAGTAAAAGCGGTGTTATTTTCTTAATTGCTTCATAGAAACTGAGAAGACTTTAAAGCACACAAATTTGTACTTTTCATTGTTTTCAAATTACGTCTGCATATTTCAGACCTTTAAAATCTATGTCTGAGCTGTCACACCCTTTTATCTGCTCCCAAAAGACAACAATACATGCAACAGATATGAATAATGTTTGTAAATGGAGTAGTGCTTTTGCTTTTGGAAAACATTTGTTTTTATTTTAGTGTCTATCCCCTTTGTTACCTGCAGCTGTTTCATCAGCCATCTGTTCTTTGAAATTTCTTTTCCTTTTCATCCCATGCTAATCTGTGTTAACTCTCTAAGTATGCCTGTTAGAGATAGTGCTGAACATATGCTCAGTATCTTCTTTTTAATTTCAGCCTTCTCCCCTATAGCATACTAAGTCATGTTGACTTATAACCCAGAACCTTTTGTTTGCACTCCAGGTATTAAGCAAGCCTAGAGGGAACATGGGCACTTGGAGAAGGGAAGTTAAAAAGAAACCCCCTCTCTCATTGCAAATGAATTTTGTAGCTCAAACACACTTTGTCATGGAGATTAGGGATGGCAAGTAAAGTCGTCCCTCCTAGTTCGCAGACTTTCCATTTGTGGTCTTGAATTTCCACAGACAGGAAGCCAGGAGAGACAAAATGGCGTGCACACCTATGGTATGCACACGGGAGTGTTCGACCATTATATCCAATAGGACCTGGATATTTGTGGTTTTTCTGATTCACGGGGGTGGGGGTGGTCTGAAGCAGATGCCCCGAGAATCAGGAAGGATGACTGTATATTAAAAAATAATTGAAAAAATATTTAAAAATATGTTTCTCAAGTGCTTGGGAAGGGAAGAAGTTAGTCTGATGAGAATCTTAAGAGTTTAGGCCTTATTCTGTATAAACTTCACATGTGGGGTGACTGCACAGAAAACATTTTCAGTATAGGAAAGAGATTTTTGTTTATTTTTCTTACACAGAAAATATGTTTGCACAGAATTATTTTCTGTACATAAAGGATTGTTCCCTGCACAGAAAAGCCCCAGATGTGAATATTTTTCTTTGCAGAAAAAGGTGCTGAACCGTGAACAGTCTTCAAAAATGCAGTTTTCAAAGACTTTCTAGCAGCAGGAAGAAAATTTCTAAAATTACTTGTTGCTTTCTTTCAAAACAAAATGTACAAAGAATTGCATACCTAACAGAGAGAGTTGCTTGCAAAATAATTGTTAGGCATTTTCTGTGCTATGCCATGACAAGGAGGACTTCGAAGATAGCTACTAATTTCATGTAAGAGAAATATATACCAGTGAGAAAAGATAATATTCATAATGTGAGGACAAAATGAAGCTCAGTGCTATATTTGAAAGCAATGAGGCTGCGGAATGTATGTGATTTTGAAAAGTAAGAGAAGGGATATTAATGTGTATGAGAAGTCTCTGTTTTACAGTATGTGATTTTTTTTTGCTTATTTTGTTCAAATGCACACATTTCATTGTTTTAAATAATATGCACCACTCAATATACTCTTCCATTGACATTTATACAGTTGTTTACAACTATTTCAAATGTGTGCATTTTTCTGTGTACAGTTTTCATTTTGTGTGACAAATTTGTGTGACAAATTTATAGTTCTTCATCAATATTTTTTGGGGTGACAAATTTGTAATTCTTCATTAAGTGTGTGTGTGTGTGTGTGTGTGAAATGAAGAAAGGAAGGATAAATGTGAATGGGGCAGTGTCTCCCTTCTGGTTCTTCTTAACTTCTTGGTGCTTTTTGATAACATAAACCATTGGGTTAGACTTGGGAGTACTATTTTAAAACAGTTATAGTCCTTCTAAGGTGAATTCAGAAGGTGGCACTGAGAAATTCCTGTCTGACATGCTAACTGTTGGGTTGTGGGATTTGCCAAGGCTTGGTTTTCTTTCTGATGCTGTTTATCACATACATGAAACTGCTGAAGGAGGTTATCCAGAATTATGGGGTTTGGTTTCTTACCAATATACCAGTAACAACCAGCTCTATCTTTATTTTCCATCTGACTCCAAGGACATTGCTTCAGTGCTAAACCTGTATCAGCTATCAGTTATGTATTAGGTGAAAGTGAAGAATTTGAAGCTTAATCCAGAAAAAATGGAGGTGCTCGTGATCAGTCAAAAGACAGATCAGGAAAAAGTGATTCCATCTGTGCTGGATGGGGTTCCACACCTCCTGAAATCTAAGGATTACAGGTGGTGAATACTCTTGAATTGATACTTGAGTCTGAAAACTCAGGTTTGGCAGTGATCAAGAGTGTGTTTCAAGCTGTTGCGCCAGCTGTACTCAATCCTAGAAATGTCAGATCTAGCTACAACACTTGCTTGTCAGCAGTGGATGAAGCAACTGTACCAATAATAATGGAATATGAGAAGCCTATTTCATTTTGCTTGCATTGGTCCTACTCCTTTGAAAACACTGTTTTCACACAAGATCAGGATATCTGCTAGCTGTTGCAAGACCAAGGAGTTTATCTCATACAAAAATAATGTGACTTAGCAAGAATTATGAAAAATGCTGCCAATGCCGCTGGGCGACCACATCCCAGCTGCATCCAGGCTCCCAGCTGCGCTCAGCCAGACAATTTAAAAATGTGGGAAGCTCCTGTTTTTGAAAAGTGGCTGGCTGAGCATGGCTGGGAGCCTAGATGCAGCCAGGGTGCAGTTGTCTGGCAGCTGCAGCAACGAAAGCATTTTTCATGTGATAATTCCCTATTGCATCCCATAAGCGATTGTATCCTGACAGGGGTCAGTCACTTTATTTTTGCATGCAATAAACTCCCAATGCTGGCTACAGATGATAGCCCACTGATTTCCCCCAGTTTCAGTTCCTTTATCTTGCTGGGTGGTGAGGGATATTTAAAAAGTCGCACTCACTGGTGGAGAGGTGCCAGCAGCATATTAACCCTTGTGAGTTTGACCTCCCCCCCCCCCAGATGACACCAACTGAAGTCACCCTTTTGGATCAGCAATTTGGGGAAGATAGGTCAGGGGCAGCACTCCTTCCTAGATGGGAGAATGGAAACAGAATTTGGGTAAGAGGCAGAGTCTAATAAAATGGTGTCACCCACAGTGGGAATGTGAGGTGACATCCTCCAGTTTACACTCTAGTCCCTGATTGAGGAGCAGAGCTTGGATGAAAGAACTGGGATTACTCAGGTGAAACCTGAGCACTGTGATTGATATGTGTGACCTGTTCCACTCATTGTTATCTATGTATATATTTATTTTGTTTTTACATGCACTTAGATAACTCTCATGGGAGTGAGAGAAATGGGATTTCTTCATACTTTTAATCTTGGGCACAGGAAAGTAAGGTTATCAGGGTTGGTCATGCAGGGTAAGGGGAAAGGGAGATAGTTACTTGAAACCTATGACAGGTTTTGGTCCTTACCCCTTCCTTAAATATCCAGGTTGCCCTATGACCCTGCCCTCTAGTCTGTTAGTACCACTACAGAATTCCAGATCATTCTCCATTAGTACAACTGTCAACCATGACTTGATTTTGGATGAAAAAGATGATGTGGGTGGATGAGCTAGGCAGACATGTTCTGTCTTCTTAGAGATCTAATTGATTTCTGGAACAATTCAAAGTACTGGTTATGACCACTAATGTACTATATAGCTTAGGCCTAGCCAATATGAAAGATATATTTGACTATATGAATCTGCCTGCTGCCTATATGAATCTGCAGGTGGGTGGTCTTCTCAGTACAGCCATTATCACAAGGCTGCTTGGTGAAGACATGTGAGAGGGTCTTCTAGGTCACAGGCTGTGAAATTATCTTCTAGAGGAAGTTAGGCAAGTCCTGCTTCTCTCTTTCCACTAGCAGGCAAAAGTCTTCTTTTCTAAACAGGTATTTGGAGATCAGTTGGTTATTTAGAAGGGTGTGTGTGCTGTACTTTTATTATTATTTTAAAATGTTTTTATTATTTTAAATTGCAATGTTTTAAGAAAATATTTTGTTTTTTGCTTGTTGTTTTTTAAAATTACCATCAGGTTTTTAGCTATACTTTGTTTTAATTTGTGCTGTAAATTGTCTTGGGTTCCTTGTTGGGAGAAAGGTGTGATGTAAATTAAATAGTAAGATGGAAAAAAATAGAAATGACCTGTTATCACATGAATTTATTTTGTGGATGACTATATGTCAGCCCTATGCCTAAAATTATAGACTTTTTTTTGTAAGAATTGCTTGCATGCATGCTTACAATAAACTATGTCCAAAATACTCTTGATAAATAAATGCAGTCATTATAGTTAAGAGCTAATTAGTGTGTATCGTAATTAACTGTCACCTAATGAATTTGCTTTAAGATGTCTCCTTACAAAGTCAATTAAATGCTTGAACAGGCCTTTCTGTGTTTAATAAACTAATAACAATGATCCATTTGTTTTTCATGTCTATTTTCTAGTAATAACCTAGCTGCTGCTTTTAATCTCTTTTATTAAACATCTGCAATTAATAAGTGTTATTATCTTGGATGTGTTTTTATACAGTAAAATGAAGTCAAAGTCTTTGTAGATCATTTTTCTTTATATAGTTTAGATAGCTTCTGTAAAATGGTACTAGTGTTGCAGAAGGTAGGATATCAAAGCATTATGGTACTGAATTAATTCCATGCAACTAGAAGCATTTAAACAGATTTATCTACAGGTGCAAACAATGCAAACAACAACAAAACAGCTTAAGTCTGGAATATCTGAAAGACATATCTCCCATATGAGCATGCCCACATTGTAAGGCCCTGGAAGGAGGGCTTCTCTGAGTTCCAGCACTTTTGTAGATATACTAGTTTCTCTATAGCTGTGGATATTTATTTATTTATTTGCCACTAGAGACCAGACTGCCCCCCTCCCTGGTCTCCTTCTAGCAGGGAAATATCATTTTATTTGAACAAGCTTTTAGCCAAGTAGTCTTTATTAAGTTGTGAGTGTTGAATTTTTAATGTCTTGTCATGGTTTTCAATGATTTTATATTGGCTGAAAGAATTGATGTTTTAATATGGTAGTTTAATTTATTATATTGGTTAAGATCCTACATCACATTTGTAACAATGTGAAGATAGTTACAAATGACCTAAGGAACAGATCCCCAGAACTCACCTTAAACTCAAGGGAGACACTCAACATGACAGACGCCTGCAGCACTTCAGAGTGGAGCCTTTGCAACGATATGGCTAACCCTCTCCTGGTCTTGAGCTGTGGTACTCCCTCCCACACCTAAATTATGGTACACTGACTAGAAGCCACAGCTCAGGGGTGGGAGAGGGCCAGCCATGTCATACTCAAGTGCCCCATGACTGAATGCTTATCATAGGTGAATGTGAAGTTTTTACAAATCTGTACCTCTAGGTTACAAACTTGTAACTACAATGTACAATGCCAGCCTCTTTCTAAAAAAAAAGTTTTCAATTTTTAATTCATGTATATTGCTTTAATTATGTTTGAATCGATGCTCCAAATAGTCAGTTCTACAGACATTTTTATACTACAGTATGTCTTTGGTATCTGCTGGGATTTGGTTCCAGGAATACCACCACAGTGGATATGAAAATCTGTGGATGCTCAAGTCCCATCAAATAAACGACATAGTTAAATGTTGTCCCTTATATAAAATGGCAAAAACAAGATTTGCTTTTGGGATTTATATTATTTTTGAATATTTGAATCTATGATGTTAGAGGATATCAATTTATATTAAATTTTGGAGTGTGTGTGGAATTCACTTTGACCCCAAGCTGACCTCCTAGAGGCACCACCATTTCTCCAAAGCAGATGTCATGTAGGCAGCTTGCAAAGGAGGAGGTAGGAGCCATAGAGAAAAGGACTGGAAATTCCCCACAGGAAGTTTGGGAGCTGCTAGACAAGAAAAACCATCTCCTCCAAAAACCAAAAAAAACCAAACAAAAACCTGTTGTTTGTTTTCAGCCTCACACCTGATGGCCCAGTGATTGAGTCAATGGCTATCTATTAATCTGTTTGCCTTCCCTGATTGTGTTCAGATTCGAGTGCCTTGGCTAAGACTATTCTTCACCTTGGTTTAACAAAAGCCCAGGTCTTTACACCCTTTGTCTTGGCTGCAGCTAAACCATTAAGTTTATTGCTAGAGGCTAGAAACTGTCAATATAAACCTCAGTCTATAAACCTCTGTTCAGAATACAGCCTGGCTTCATGTCAGTCTGAACTCTGATTTTAGCTCCCTTGGCCATTTCCCCCCACGTTCTGATGTAGATGATGAAAGCCGTGTCCTTTCATCATCTACATCCACATCTGGTTCCCGGAGAAGCCTTCGGAACTAAGTATCTCCCGTAGATTTGCCTCTCTCAACTCTCACGAATTTCCCTCCTTTGCCTTCATTGAGAATTGGGTGTATGCGTATATGTGTGTTTGTTTTCTCCTTTTAATAATTATCTGTGTGTGTGTGTGTGTGTAGCCATATTAGATCCAAAACACACTGCAGAAACAATTCAGTTTGAGACCACTTTAACTGCTTTGTCTTTTCTATAATCTAGTAATGAAACATGCACAATGATGGGATTCTACAGTATTCACCTTTGATACCAAATATGTTTTACTGTATTCATGATTAACAGTAATTGGCATGCCAGTAAATTACTCCACCCTAATAAACTGATTTTGAATAATGTGTAAATATCAATACTTGTATTGTATTGTCCTAGTAGGTGTTCATTATTCACTGATGTGAGCATAGCTCACATTCTAATAAGTAAATGACATTAAAATACTCAGAGAGCAAAACAAGTTTTTTGGTTGCAATGAGAAAACATGGGGAATATTGATAACAAACCCCACAAATAAGATAAATGACACATCTGGAAATGAAGGTCTTTGGTGTTAACAAAAGAAAAGATGTGTATAACATAGTGAATAACAAATACCATGTCCATTATATTTCCTCATCAATAATGCTAACAGCATGAGGGTGAAGAAAGAATAATTAAGTCAATGCACTATCTCCAGGAATTTCCTAAGATTGTCAAGGCTGAAATTTGCCCTTCATTATACAGTTTAACTCTTCAAGGATTTATATTTCCTATTTCCAAGCCATGTTAAGCTTCCATAAATATACCACTTGTGAAGAAAATGTGCTGCCCTTTAAAACCAATATTTTTAAGATTTATTAGATTCTCCTTTTTTGTATCCACAGTGAAATGGTATAACTATTCTATCAGACTGTATCAGTTGGATCGAAAGGAAAATTATAGTTTTATTGGTAATTCAAATATATGTTTATTCAGAATCAGATTCTACTGAGTTTTAAGGAATTTACTCTAGTAAGTATAAATGTGATTTTAATCCTGAACACACTTTCCATGAAATGATTTAAAGGTACACAACAACAACAACAACAATTGTGTGAAAATGCATGTATATGTGCACACACCACACACTGCACTCATCATTTACCACTCATCACTGAGCACTTTTTCCTTATGGTTTAATATAGTATTCAGATACTGTTGGGAAAATATTTCCTTGCTAAATTTGCTTTGGTTATTAAAATGCCCTTTCCTTTCCTAAAGTTTGTATGCCTTATATTTGGGTCATGGTCATCTGTTTTCTTTTTCTTCTTTTTACTACTCATCCTGCCTGACATAATCTGAAGTAGTTTACAGATTTATCACTAATCAGAGACTTAGAAAACAATGGAAACCACAAGCCATTCCTATATACGGCTTTTCGTTTGGTTCGGTTCTTTTCAAAAAATAACTTTTAAGGACAATAATGGAGAGAGTGACTTGACAATAATGGGATTGTTTTTCTCGGCAGTTGATACTAGCACTGGTAATTCTCTTTTCAAAGTAATCCTGCAAAAGCTAGGTTGGATATCTAATCTTTTGCTTGCAGGGGACTGGAAATGCCTTGGTGGTTTCAATCATGAAAGAACAGAAAGAACAAAATTTGTGTTTACCTTTTGGGAGGAAATTGTCAAATCCATTTTTAAAAAAAAAATATCCCCTTGAGGTTGTTCCCTCTCTCCCCACTCCCTACTTTCAGTTGGTTCAAACACTTCTTTACCAGGAAGCTGCTCACAGCAGTAGTTTGAGATGTCTACCAAATTGCTTGAATGTTGATACTGGACACTCTGTAAATCTTTCATGCATTTAGCTCCTGTCACAAAAGATTTGCTGCACAAGCATTCAAACACTGCAAACAATTTCAGATAGGATCCCACCCCCACAAGTCTTTGGTCCCCTTTAGGTATTTAGTACTCAACAAGAAGGAAGTAGATGTAGATTTTCTCACTGTCCCTTGTCCCTTGCCCCTCTTTCCCCTTCCAGCCACCCTGTATAATTATTAGCCTCCACTGACTGGAGGGAGAAGAACAGCAGAAGAGACACTGCTCTAAACACATCAGCTCTATGATTCAGTAATGGTGAAGGATAAACACAATGAAATCTAAACTGGACTGAGACCTTTGCATGGTGTTTTGGTTATTCCCTTTGTCCCCTGAATGTAGCTCTAATATGGATTTGGGCATCACATTTGCTATTTGTATTGCATCAGAATATCAATTCATTTTAGCAGATGCCTCTTTTCTTAATGTAAGTCATAAGTGCAAGGAACCTATCTGAAGTGAGATAACATCAGGGGTCAAAGATTCAACTCCCTTGTTAGTGTCCCAATCTGGGATGGATTCCATATACTTCCTTTGGAGCAAAGGAAACAAATACATAGTTTAGTAGATGGTTTTAAAGTAATATTAAATATTAAAGTAATATGAGTTTGGTGTAGTAGTTTGAACATTGGACTACAACTCCGGAGACTAGGTTTCCAAGCTCCACTCCACCATGAAAACAATGTACCCTCTGCCTCAGAGTCAGGCAGGCAGGCAAAGCCAAACCCCTCCTGTGTTAGTAAACATTGTTTTGGGTGATTTCTCTTGCCCGTGGTTCCAAACTGGTACCAACTGGATGTGGATGCAGTCTCTTCTAGAACTCAGGATCAAAGCAAACCCCAACACAGACTTCAGCTTGCTGGAACAATGCCTAGTGAAACAGCTGCTTAAAGAAACAAACTTCAGCAGGCTTCACTCTTCAGAGGGATTTTATTGTCTTAGTTGCTATTTACACAAGCTAATAAGCTACAACTGTACAGCACATCTTCATTCTTAGAGTCCATTCTCAGGAAAAAAAACACTACAACATAACATCAACTTTCCCATGATGTAACTCCTTAGTCCAGCCTCTTTCCCACAAGTTTCCATGCAACATAGAAACCAATCACAGTACAAACAGAAAACATGTCTTGTTTATACTTTGTCTCATCCATTGTCCTTGAACACTTTGTCTGAGGCCTAGACGTTCTGACCTTCAGTCTGTAACCAATTTAAACCATTAGCAAACCACTGTCACATCTGGACATTTTCAATACAAATATACATTAACATCCTGACCAAATCTTGCCAAGAAAACCCCATGATAGACTATTCTTAAGGTTGACATAAGTCAGAAATGACTTGAAGACACACAACAACATTAAAGTAATATGCAGTTCTGTAACAACATTTGCATAAGGTTATTGTTGGTTATCCATTTCAAAACCTGATCTGTATGATTAACAAGAAGAGTATCTCTTTAACAACTACCAAACAGGTTATCTCATGGTGGAGTAAGGTGGGATATAAATCTTTGAAAATAAATAAATTCTACATAAATTCTACACACACATAAAATAAAGTCTTCATAAAAAGAAATAAGTGTGCCTAATAATTCATCCACAAACTCCATCCCATGAAACCTCAGCTCCTTATACATACTGAATTACCATGAGCAAAATATATGACATTTCCTAAGCTATGAAAAGCAAAGCCATATTTCAAAATACTTTTCTCCCCTTTAAAGTGTGTGTGTGTGTGTGAGAGAGAGAGAGGGGGGGATTCTAACTTTTATGTCATGAAAGGAAAGCCATGGGTGATAGTGACATATTTTCAGAACACACAAGACATACATATTTTTTTAAAAAAATACTCTTTCAAAATGCAGATGGTATTATGAGAATTACACTTCAGACAGTCTTTCTTTTTCAAAAAAAATCTGTGTACTGTGACAACTGAAAGAAATGAAGGAGTTTATAATCAGCAATAAACGTGTTTTGACAGTCTCATCCACACATCTGAAATGAAAGAATACATCACAGCTAATTTAAAGTAAGGTAACTACCTCCTTAAGAACCCCAGGGACATACAAACATTTACATTGAAATCATCACTAAAATATATCCAATATTCTAGCCTGGCAGAATTATAATGTCCAAAGAAGTGAGGTTATTGTAAATGTTCAGGCTTGCCTTTTTGTTTTGCTTTTTGTTTTTCAAAAGACTACATACAGTCATCATTATGAAATCTGATATTTAAATTCCATCAAACTAAACATGGGAACCTTGAAACCTTTGAAAAGATTATTACAAACCATGCAATACAATTGAGTACCTTTTTTTATCCTCCACTATCTCTCAGCTGGTTTAGCTTCCCCTTTTACGACTCTGTCTAGTTCTTTCTATGAACCTACTCACTTCATAACTCATTTGTTTTCACTGGGTAACTGTCAGTTTAAATTGATTAAAAAAAAAAGAGGAAGAGGAAGCGGAAGCAGCAGCAGCAGCAACTAAGAGGCAGAGGAAAAATTCTCCCATATCTACCAGCCCATACCAGTCCATACCTATTCTTAGTTTTAATCATAAAACTTAACTTTTGTTTCATTTTTGTAGTGTGGAGTGAAAATCAGGTGGAAAGAAAGAAAGAAAGTAGCAGGTGCTCAACTTGAAATTAAATACTTTGGAAATCTCACAATTAGATCATAACAAGAACTGAGGCAGGCGAAAGGCCAGTTGCAATGAAAAAGGGGAAAGTCATAAAGAACAGATGGATCCCAGAGTATAGAAGTGAAGTTACTGAAAGCTTCTAGATTGTTCTCCTGAGCACTCACCTGGAAATTTTTCCTGGTACTTCAGGGTAAAACTTTATTTGGACCTACAGACCTAATCAAATATCTGAAAATTGCTCAGCTTTTCACAGACTTGGATATTATTACAATACAGTTTGATGTATGCAATCTAACCACATAACAAAAAATTCTCAGTAGCACGCTTCTTCAGTTTATATCAAAAGTAATGTTATCTCATTTTATTTTACTAGAAAATTTTACTTCTTACATATTTTACATATATGGTTCCCCCCAATCATGCTTACTTCATTTAACAATGTACTTGAAACTTACACTGAATATTAAAATTAGCCAGTCTCACTTTATACTTAGCTCTTTATTCCTAAACTTTCTCAGATATTTTTTTCAGCAGATTATTGGATTCTGCCTGAATTTTTTTCCAAGTTGATTTAGAAAATCAATCTACAGGAAACTTGTCCTCTGCTCTTCCTGATGTCATTAAACCCCCTTTACCAAATTGTACCATGAAATCTAGCATGGTGTAGTGGTTTAAGCATTGAAGTAAGTCTCTGTAGACCTGGGTTTGGCCATGGAAACCCACTGGGCTGCCCACTCCCTCACCCTCAAGGAGAGGCAAGGACATACCTTCTCTGGACAAATCTTGGTAAGAAAACACTTTAATAGGGTCACCTTAGGGTTAACACAATTCAGAAATGACTTGAAGACCCACAGCAATAATAATCATGAATATGAAGGGATTGTACAAGAGCTGGCCTGCAGACATTATCCTACTCTCCTTTTTAAAACCTAATCATCTTGCATTCTTCTGATCCTTTTCATTGGGTTTCCATTGTCTACAAGAAACTTTGAAATTTGAGTTTTCATTCTACCACCTAAAATACAGAAGTTTCTGGAATATCAACATTATTACAGTAGTGTGCTTGCGTCATATGCGGCTTTCAGCATATGCTGAAAGCTGCCCAGGGAGAAGGGGAGGCACATCCTATAGGGATGAATGGGGTGCGTGCCCTTGGTGCGCACATGCCGCCATGGCGCCACACCACCACATTTAAATGGGCTTTGAGCATAGCTGGTATTTGCTTTACGCAGGGGAGTCTGGAACGGTTCCCCTGCGTAAAGTAAGGGTGCACTGTATTAATAAACTGAAAGTTACACATATAGGGTTCCCCTCTGCAATGTCCACATCACTCGATCAGATGTACTGAGTAACATGTTTCCTAAGTGTCCGTTACTATTGCCCATTCTGGACTTGTTTGGAAGCACACCTGAACTTCCAGGGAAAGGCATGCCTACTTCCCCTAAATGTTATTTTTTTTTTACTTTTTTTAACTTCCACAAAATTTTTATCAAAAGAAAAAGAGAGACAGACAGACAGACAGAATGTAGATTTTTTTTTTTGTCTTTTAAACTAAACTGAAAAGAAAGCAATAAGAAAAATCTAGGAGGACAAACAAATATCCAAATAAATGCCCCAATAGATTTATATCTATGTGACATATGTTCAAGTCTTTAAAGTATTATGATGTTCTCAATCTATTGAATAATGTTGAGTGGGCACTTGTCTTTTCAGTGTTGCAGTATAAGCCATTCTCTTTGATTTTGCACTACTGCACTTTTTATAAAACATACAAGTAATTCCATCAGCTCATAGCCTAGTCTCTGATGACATGGTACTTTCCACATGAGAGCTGATTCATTGTAGTGCCTATTTTCTTCCCAGTATTTGTGATAGTCTTGATTTTAATTGATTTGCTTGGTAATGAGACTGAAATGTGTCACTGCTGCAAAAAATGAGCTTTTTAAATGATCAATGATGAGTGCAGCAAGACTTATATTAGAAATCAATACATCTATATGTCCTTCCTATGTCAGGAACCTAACACCCTCTTGCACCTAGTAGTGGGTCAGATTCCCCCAAAGAATGGATCCAACCCAGACTACCAAAAGGCAAAATAAAATAAAATAAAATAAAATAAAATAGTCTCTAGGTTAGTGCATGCTCACTCAATGCAAGACTAACATGTGATCTGAGCCTCAATTATTTTTGTGTATGGAATTCTAAATGGAGTTCTAAATAAAGATAGTTTCAATCTGTTGGTGTGCCCTATCTCTATTCTTTTTCTAGGAGGTTTGAAAGCAGCAAAAACCAAAGCAAAACAAAAACTTCCACATATCTTTTACCCAGCTAGTCCAAAGGTTTTTTTCATAAGAATGCAAATGTTTATCCTATTTCTTTATCTCCTACAATGCTCTGCCAAAATTAATAGCGTGCCCTTGTTCTACCAAATACAAACTAAGGCTTTCCATGCCAGTAGAACAGCTGTGTAATGGCTGTCGGTGATGCTGGCCATGAACTCTCAAAAATTCTGTTTGATGGCAAATCTCAGGCTCACTGCAGGTTAGTCATACATCTAAATAGATCCTACTAAGAAGGTAAAGAGATAACATGGTGCAATGTTTTGAGTGCTCGATTATGACTTCTAGAGACCAGGGTTCAAATTCCTGTTCAACCAGGGAAACCCACTGTGTGACCTTAAGACTAGTTACATTCTCTTAGCGTTAGAAGATTTTCATACCAGCTCTTAAGCACTGATAAATCACCTCTAAAATGTTGAGGAAGAGTGTGTGTGTGTGTGTGTGTGTGTGTGTGTGTGTGTGAAAGCCTGGCGTGCATCCTCATCGCTAGGGAATAATTGGCTTCCTCTAGCATTACTGAATCATTCAAGGAGAGGGAATTTTCAAGGAGAGGAAATTTCCTCTCAACGCAAAGTTTCTGTTCAGAGGAAATTCTTTCTTCTAGAATGGTTCGGTGATGCTAGAGGGAGCTGACAATTCCCTGATGATGAGGAAGCATGCCAGGCTTTCACACACGCGCACTTCCTCAATGTTTTAGAAGTGATTTACCAGCGCTTAAGGGCTGGTATGAAAATCTTCTTAGAGTAAAGCAATGGCAAACCTTGTCTGAGTAAATATTGCAAAGAAAACCCTAGGATAGGGTTTCCATAAGTAAGAACCAACTTGAAGGCACATGAAAGCAAGGAAGATAAACGCTGAATCTATTTTGCTGTAACACTTCAAAAGAAACTGAAGAGAGGGATTGTTTTTATCTTGATTCTTATACTAAAATCCATGTCTGCTCGCATTACCTACTTCAAGTTTTATAAAATCGCACTAAAGTCCACATCTAACTTTAAGCATCTGACATGATCCCTTAAGTCAAGGGGACTACTGAGACAACTTTACTTGTGTAAGCACTTCAGAGCCATGCTGGATCATATCCGAATTGTAACTGAAATTTCGCAGACATTTGAGAAATATGTTTGTCCTTAATTTCCCAAGAGTGGAGATAGATCACTCTACATTTTCACTTGGCACTGAAATGTCAAATGGATCCCCTCAAACGTCAGTACTCAGATGCTAATTAGATAGAATCCATGAATGAGAGCTCTAGCCATCAAATGTTTATAATATAACCAGGGGCAAGTGAAAGTTTTATTCATTTATTTTATCAAACAGCCTAAGTGACATGAACAAAATTAAAATGCTATGGTGTAACTAGCTACTTGTAAAGATGTGGAAAGTTAAACCAGACAATTGAAATCAGGATGGATAGCTATAGCTGCTAGAATGCTTTAACTGATACAGGAAGTCTTGGAGAAATAGCTAATGGAAGCAAGAGAAAGACAGAGAACAAAGTTCCTGTTTCATCTGGTTAATTAATTTCTTGCAGTCTCTTTCAGCTGCAGAGGTTTAAGTATTAAAGTTAAGAAGAAAAAAGAATGCATCCATCAGCTACTTCATTCTGACAACATTACTGGTTGTGAAACCAAGCCAAATCCATTGCACTAATCCAGTTGTCAAAGAAAATTAACACAACAAACTTTTAGGTTCGTGTCAAATGAATTAAACTCCTATGGCTGGGTGTTTTTGTTTTAAATCTTAATGTGACTGGGAATCAATTGTTTAATTTAGATGAATACCCACCTAAAACTCAGATGTGGGCACAATAATTCCTTATTTAATTTTCAGGCAACATGCGTACAAATAAGTGCTATTGTTATTAGCAGGGCATCTACGCCATCTACTACTCCCCCCCCATGGAAGGGAACTTTGCACTGTTTGAGGAATATAGAAGGTCAAATTCACCTGTAATATTAAAAAAATCCTAAATTCAGTTATGACGTTGGTCTTGTCCTCTGATGGTAAATAGCAGTTGAAGAGTTCTGTAATCCTGCATGTCAGAAGGTTGGATTAAATGGCATATACAACCCCTTTCAAATTTATGATTTTGTGATACTATGTAAGGAGGAGAGATGGATATGAACAGGAAGTGAATGATATCAGTGGATACCATGAATGTCATCAGTTCATATCATAATTGGTTCATATTATTTTAATATTTAATATGAAATTCCCAAGTCATAGCCAATATTCAAATTGTGCAAGTTTCTAAAATGTAATAATAACCAAAATCCACAAAACAGTAATACTTTTATTGGGCCAACCAAAATGTACAAAATATGTGATGCAAACTTTTGGAGATCCACTGGCTCCAAACAAGAAAAAGAGGGGAGAAATGATGTTGTTGTATTCACAGGCCTACATTTTTGTCAAGATTCTGTCAAAGGAAAGAGTCCTAAAGTCCAGGAAGTAAAATTTAAAAAGGGAGTTGTAGAATAGCGTCATAGGGCAAAGACGACCTGGATCTCAAAAAAGGTTTTTTTGAGATCCTGTTCATATCCATCTCTCCTCCTTACATAGTATCACAAAATCATAAATGGAGTTTAAATTTTGCTTCGTGGACCTTGTCTCCCAGAACTCAAAGAGGAGGAATTATATCTGCCTACATTGACATACCTCCAAAGCAGCTTAACTGAGAACAACTATAGCAACATCTTGACAAAAATGTTGGCCTGTGACTCCAAACTGTCATTTCTTTTCTCAGCTAGTATAAAATTTATGCATACTGGTAAATTCTATGATACACACACACACAATCTGAAACACAAAGACTAGCCTTATTTAATTGTTGCCTGCAAAATAGTAAAGCTACCATGTACCGGCTCTTGTTTGAACTTCAGAAGATGTATTTTACAATAACTCTTGGTATCATTTAGCCATTTTAATTGTTAACAACTAGGGGGAAAATCTCTTAATTCATTAAGGTACTTCACCCATAAACATAATTTTCTTTAGATCACAGGTGTCCCAGTTTATGTCATTGTCTCCTCCCCTCATTCTTTACATGAATTAGACTAATTTATTTTATACTTTATTTGCAATAACTGAAAGGAAATGGCTTCTGCTAGCAATTCAAGTTAATTGTATAGAAAAATGAAAGCCTAGATTATTCATCCCACTACCTTCACTACTACCATGTAAATATAGCAAGAGGTTAAGCATAACCTGCTGAAGAATTTGCACATTTTGTTTGCTGTGATATAGCATAATGATCTAGAGACAGCACCCAGATAAGAAACATGCTCTAAAGATAACTGTTGTGCTGATTAAAAAGGATGAATGAGGTGTCTGAAATCCTGGGGTAGTAAATAATCAAGATCTCTTGAAATGGAAAGGCCATCTCCTTAGCAACCATATGAAACATGGAAATGTGAAATTGAGATCAATATCCTTAAGTGAGCTAAATTCATCCAATTAATACATTACAGAGAAGGAAAGGGACACAACTGTACATTTATGCAATGATTTGAGAGAGAGAAATATGGAATTGCCCACAACAGGGGCCATAAACATTTTTAGTACTTTGAGAAAGCTTTTTGGGCATCACTCCCTCTCCTTTCCCCAAGAAATTGCACACATACAGGGAAAGTACTGTCAGTATATTTTTGCCCCAGGCTGTGTAAAATGTCTCAGGTGCACGCAATGAGTTAAAGAAGAAATACTGACTCAGAGGAAGCTGATGCAACATGAGCATGGATATGAGTCATAGCAGTTCCAAACTGCACTGTCACTGTGGCTACATGACAGGAAGCTGTTGGAACACTAGCAAAAGCTTGGATCAGGAGCCTAGCTGTGTTTGTGTATATAAGAATGAATGCTCCAGTAAACAATGTGGTGGTGTAGATGTTGGTTGATAGCAGAGCATTATGGTGGGTTGTATAAATATTGCTGTATCATGATTGTAAATATTTGCTGCAACTAAGATTAAAAGCCTTTTTGGAAAAATCTCAGCAGTTGTGAACTACTTCCAGACTCAGCAGTGATGTTTGTCTTCCTGGCTGGCAGTTTTCTGCATGTGGACTCAGTTTTTCTCCAGCACTAGCAAGTACCTACACAAAGAAAATATATTTGAGTTTGTCCATGGTGAGGGGAACATATGTCCATATTTAACATTCATCTTTTCTCCTTCTCTGATAATTTTTTTATTTGGTGTGCTCCATCTCTCTTTGGAGGATACTTTGTGTCTCTATGTGATTTTTTCTCTTTCCCACTATGGCGGTTGCCACACTTCAGAAAGAAAGCAATTTGACAGCACTTAACTGCCATAGCTCAATGCTATGGAATTCTGGGACTTGTAGTTTTGTGAGATATTGAGCCTTCCCTGTCAGATAGCTCTAGTGCCACAACAAACTACAAATCCCAGGATTCCCTAGCACTGAACCAGGGCAGTTAAAGTGGTCTCAAACAGGATTATTTCTGCACTGTGCTTTGGACCTTAGTCTGTAGAATCAGTATGTAGAGAGATCCTGTAGCACCTTTGAGACCCGTCCTCCTTGGAATGTAGTTTCCTAAATGTATATATCACTTCATATAAAGTTGACCATTCTCTTCTCATGCAACCCACAAATAGCTATGTTTTTTTTTTATTGGCACCTGCTCATACCCTCACTTATCCAAATATAATCATATTCAACCTTATCAGACAGCAAATGCACCCTTTTCATTCTATTCCTACTTCCTTTATTTGTGGAGCATCTAGATCCTGTTGTATAAGAGTCTTATAAATTCAAACAATATAATATAAACCCAAATAAATGGATGGCTCCAAGAAAAGTTATAGCTTCCAAGCATCCAGTATCTTCATTATGTAAAAATTATTTATTTATTATTATTATTATTGCTGCTGCTGCTGCTGCTACTGCTGCTGCTCAACTACATGTCTTATGGGGCAATGCCCTTATGAGAAATAGAAGAAGCTTCTGTGGATGTCATGGTGGTGAAATCCCTTTCAAGCCTGAGAATTAATAGGTAAAGCAGAAATATATCCCTAAAGTACAGGTATATTGTAAAAAAGATTTCTTTGAAGGCCATCTCAGCTTATAATGTCTCTTTATACAGCTTCTGCCCTTTTATTCCCATAGTAGCAGTAAATCATCCATCATAACAATAAAGCAAATGAACCATTAGGGAAACCACAAATGTCAGGTATTGATCTGTATGCTTTGTGTTCCTTCAGGGCTCTTGTAAACTAGTTTCTTCTCTTTATTTTAACTAATTTTTGTTGAGAAAAGAAACAACATTAAAGTTCATTTTTCTCAGAGAACATGCACACACTCCAGGTGAGAAAAGGCTTATTATTTTTATTTAGTGTCCACTCTGGTCAGAGCGGACTATTTATTGGAATGATCAGCACTAAATCAAACCTTTTAGAAGCCAGAAAAAACAAATTAAAAATATTTATGCCAGAATAAAAGTCAGCACTGAATAATAACATAGAGGTATGGTGCTGTCTGTGGGGAAAGTGTGTTGCTATCAAAATGATGAGCTATTTCTGTTATCTAAGTTGGAATCTATATCAGAGAAAGAAGGAGACTGTAGCTACTGTTTTTGACTCCCACCTCATCACAATTGGAATATGCACACACACATACACACAATTCTGTGTTTATCCAGTCTTTTAACACAGTGAAACAGAGATATTACTACAGGAAACATATAGGGGTGCATAACAGTGTAAATATGTTCACAGGTGCAACTATTCTTTACCACTGATAACCACCAGCCATCCCCTGAACAATAGGGTAGTCCATTATTGTATTGTCCTACATGTATAGCAGCATGATGTGCAGTAGAAGGTGGGGTGGAGATAACATTTGTAAACAGCTTTTGAATTCAGCAAAGTTACATTGGTTGCTAAGGAGTTATTATACTTAGACATAGGTCGAAACGCATCTGTCCTTTTGCTTTATAAAAAGTACTGTTTATAATTGCCAAAAGAAAAATATAGAGGGGGCTTTTCTTTACCCTTTCTGTGGTTTTATTGGCTTTTTACCAGGGTTTAGTTTCTCTGGATTTGTATTTTGGATATTTTATTCACCCTTAGCATTTTAGATCTTTCAATGGGATAATTTTACCCTTTTAGATAATATATTTTGTTGCCCCATTTTTACCAGAACCCTTTGGTTGTTTTGTTTGGAGTATTTGTGCGACCAGCAGTCCACACCTCCGAAGCAGCACACCTGGATCAAACCCTGATTTTATGTCCTGCCATGACTGACAATATATGCACTTTTCATTTTCCAGCACTTGGAAAATCCAACCAAAATGAATAACACAGAGGTGAGATTTTTTTACTATTTTGGTCTGAATTTTGCCCACAAATGTTTCAGGAACTATTTCTGAGCAAAAACACATATCTATGTGTAAAACCAACCAACATTTTTGAAAAGTGCTTTCTCCATGCCTGTTGTAGCTTTTCTGTCATAAAATACCTGGAATCCTGTCACTTGGACCCAGCTAGGCTAAACCTATTGAATTAATTTATGAATGGTGAGTCAACACATAAGGAAAAAATCTGAGTTCAATAGCACTGCTCTAGTTGGTACTAACTGTAGGATTTAGGCTCATTTTTGTGCATAAAACACTAGTTTTATATAACCCACCCTGCATGTAGTTATGGAAACATGTTTTTCCAGGAAGAAACACATTTCCATTTTTAAAAACAAACAAACAAACCACTGTTTTCACTCAAAAGACACAATTTTCAGAAAGATATATGGGGATAGGCAAAATTAAAGCTATCAATGTTAAACAAAAATGTATGTTTCTGGGAAAGTGGCTGCAATCCTACACGACAGATGTAGTTATGAATGTGTAAGTACATATCATCTCCTGACCAGATTTTCCAGACCTACTTTAATAGCTACCAGCCACACTAACTGATGGAAGATAGGAAGGAGGGACCCAGTCAAACCTCTTTTGTAAGGGATTTCCAAGCCTAGGATTGATCACCAAGAATGCCATCTTCCATGATCCCATCAGATGTACCTGTGACAGTGGTGGAACAGAAAGAAAAGCCTCCCCAGCGTATCTCAAAACACAGGTGGACTCATATGAAAGAATACACTCTGTCATATAACCTGGACCTGAAATATATAGGGCTTCATAGATCATGAAAAATGTATACTCCAAAGAGGGGTGTGTGTGTGTGTGTGTGTGTGTGTGTGTGTGTGTGTGTGTGTACACACTATAATTTAAAACAATACAGCACTTATAGCTGTTTGTTAAAAAACAAACAAATCTTCAGTTCTAGAATCCTATCTGAACAAAAAAGGTTTTACCTGCCAGAGAATGGACAGCAAGGAAGGTGCCACTGTAGGCTTCCTAGGAAGGGAGTTCCAAAGTGTAGGAGCAGCCAGTGAGAAGGCCTCTCTCATCTGTTGCCAGCCTCAGTTAACAATCTGACTGAAGTTCTTTGGGCCTACTGAAGTTTCCAAACACTCTTCAAAGACAGCCTCACATAGATCATGTTACATTAAGCCAAATGTAACCAAAGCGTGTGTCTCTATGCCCATATCCAGCATGCCTGGGAATGGTGAATGATACAAAAGACAGAAAAGCCAAGATCCAGGAGAGCACTGCAGACATAATTGGTCAACAATCTCCAACCACTTGGATTGCTGCCATGAAGTAAATATAGGCTGTTGTGGGGTGGCATCATCAGACATAACCAAAACACCAGAGTTCCATCACTGTAGTTACAAAAGGACAAAGCAAAATCTCATCTCTTTTCTTGTACCCACAGTCTAAAATTGCATCATCTTGAATTCTACTTCTCACATTTTGAGCATGGGAGCACTCAGGAATTGCACCTTACTACTTCATTTCGCCAAAGTCAGAAGCTATTTGTTGTTGTTGTTAACTGCCATCAACTTGACTTCAATTTACAGTGACCCTATGAGTAAGAGGCCACCATAATTCATGTGATAGAAGCCAATACTGTGCCTGCCCAACACATACATTAAGTAAATACTTGAATGGAATATCTAATGTAATGATACCATAGCATGAAGCTTGAGAGTGGAATCCTTCCATGGAGATTTGGCCTCGGGAGTTACTGGAGTAGCATGAAGAGTTCTCTTTCTGCCACTTCATGCATAGACAGGTTTATAAAAATATTAACACTTTGCACTGCTAAAAATAATCTGCTTCTCTGGCAACTGCACATCTTCATAAGGCACAATATCCAGTAGTGATCAAACTAAATGAACAGATATATTTAAAAAAAAATTAAGTTGACTTGTACTGTAGTTAGAATGTCGTAAAAAAACTTTCACGGATCACTTACAAGCTTGTTAGTCTGTGGGCATGTAAATGCACTTCAAGAAAGGGACAAACAACTTGAGGTAGTTCAGCGCAGCATAGTCCCTCTTGTTATGTTTATGTGAGCAGTTCTCAGAAATGGTTGTGGGTAGACTGTTCTGAAAGGCACTGAACTTCCTTACTCCTCTCTCACTGAACCTGATTTAAGAACAACAGAGATGCAGTTTAGGCCAACACTCTCTGCTGGAAATGTTATTGAAAGGAGGAGATTACAGTGCGCCTGCATCATATGTGGGTGCCTTTTACGCAGCTGAAAGCCCCCCCACCATTTCCTGAATGGCACATGAGCCCATGGGAGACGTACCGTGGCACAGCATGAGCATGAGCTCCATTATTCTCAATGGGACTCAAGCATAGGCAGAATTTGCCTTATGTGGCAGGGTCCAGATCGGAACCTCACGTAAGGCAAGGGACCACTGTACTTTGTTCTCTCTAATTCCCCTCCAACCCTACTTTCATGGAGCATGTGTGCTTGTAAGGAGGGGCTTCCTTTTCCTGCCCAAGCAGGAAAGAGTCAGTCTCCCATCCAAATACTAGCCAGAGCTGACCCTGCCAAGCTTCTGGGTATTTAGAGTATTTAAGCCCATGTTTGAATAAAAGTTCCATCACAAAATCCTGTGGCATCCTAATAACAAAACAAATCAAAATATTTGTTGAAGCCTGAAACCTCTCATCATTTAGAAGTGTGGTTCATACTCATAACAATATGCTGAGTATGGCTTGCCCTCAGGCTGGCAATAGGGACATACCAAGATTTCTCATACTGTAAATAGCAGTGCATGATTGTAAAACACTACAATATTTCAGTCAAATGAAGAATGCCATATGGAATCATAGAGCTGGAAGAGATGACAAGGGCCAACCCCCTGCCATGCAGGAAATTACAATGAAAGCACCCCCCGACAGATGGCCATACAGCCTCTGTTTAAAGACCTCCAAGGTAGGAGACTCCACCACTCTCCGAAGGAGTGTGCTCCACTTTCAAACAGCTCTCACTGTCAGGAAGTTCCTCCTAATGTTGTGGTGGAATCTCTTTTCCTGTAGGTTGCATCTATTGTTCCGGATCCTATTCTCTGGAGCAGCAGAAAAAAAAGTTTGCTCCATCCTCAATATGACACTACTTCAAATACTTAAACAGGGCTATTATATCACTTCTTAACCTTCTCTTCTCCAGGCTAAACATACCCAGGTCCCTAAGTCTCTTCTCATAAGGCAAGGTTTCCAGACCCATCACTATTTTGGTTGCCCTCCTCTGGACATGCTCCAGCTTGTCAACATCCTTTTTGAATTGTGGTGCCCAGAACTGGACACAATATTCCAGGTGAGACCTGACCAAAGCAGAATAGAGTGACACTATTACTTCCCCTGGTCTAGACATTATACTTCTATTGATGCAGCCTAGAATCACATTGGCCTTTTATCTTCCGCATCACACTGTTGATGCATGTGATTAGTGTTATGCAATGACAATGGAACACATATGTGCCAGAGCAGAAGCCAAACCAAATAACCAAGCAAGATAATCAGTCAAACTGACCTGGGGAAAATGTTTCTTTCAACTCTTAATACAGTGTAGGACAGAAGAGCACAGATCCAGTTTATCAGACCAGCACCTATGACATCAGAATTCATCTTCCTAATGTATCATTGCTTCTTCTATTTTTTTCAGCTTTCCTTTGCTAGTGTTAGTCATTTTATATTTTGAGCAGAATTCATAAACAGGATATTCTGAAAGCAGCAATTTGCTGTAAAACTCTGTTCATTGTATCATAGGCACTATCAAACATTGTCAGGAAGTGCAATGCTTTCCCCTCAAAATTCTAATAATTGCTCAAGGTCTTTTGATGTCTACAAGAAACATATTAACAAAGGATTTATAGCACACATGAATTGCTTTCCAAAAGGTACATTACATTTGCAGCTGGCACCTGGTGCATATAACAGCTGTCCCTACAGTATTCTTATACAATAATGGTGTTATCCTGGCAACATTATGAAACCTAAAAACATCTGTTTCTCATTTAATTCCTGTACTCAGTTGACTGATCTGCATTATGCGTTACTTTAGACTGTTTCATTTATTATTTATTGTTCACAGATGCTGAAAGTAAACAGAGGTTTTGCATATGGCACCTACGTTACTGGGGGTATTATCAATTCACAGAGAGTAAATAACAGCTATTTTAGTATGCCACTTCAAGATAACTTTTGAGCACTTACAATACAACAATGAATGGATTAAAGGCTTAAAACATCTGAAGTTTTTATTGAAAGGCTGCCATTAATGACTTGTTTGCATAGTGACTATTTACAGGATAGATTGATTTAGGAACATGACTGAGACCTTGAGTTCCAAGTACTATTCTGCTGAAAAGAACTATTCCAGAGTCTGAAGGTGATAATATTAACAAGCCAGTCATTGGCATCTGGATTATTGTTAGCTGTTATTTGCATAGACTTTTAAAAAGGAGAAAGAAGGAAGATGCTTCTAGTAAGATGGAGAGTCAGGCAAAATGAATAAGAAAATGTCACCTTGTCAGCTGGCAGCATAGATAAATCTAAGACACATTTCCACAGCTGGGTCTAAAGGAAAAGCATATCTCATACAAAGTAATTCCAGAAGCAAAACTATGATGTGATGGAATTTGAATTTTGAAAGTACCTTTGCATTATTTACAAACAGAAGCTTGAGTTCTGCAAGAAGGAGAAATTGAGGGAATTCTTGTTCAAAGAGAAGGCTTGAGGACAGCATACTGACTAAAGTGATAAAACAGAGAAGAAAGGTGCTGTGGACTTTTCTCTTTAAAAGAATGTTATACTGTAATAATTCTGCGCCACTCAGAACAGTTTTCTCACACGATTAAACAGAAATTTAGTACCAACATAATAAGACTGATTTACTTGTCTGGCAAAGGTACATCTCAGTGTATGCTTCTTGAGTTCAAATCTAGGTGTGATTTGTCTATCTTATGGAGCTAATTTGTATACTACAAAAGCAGCAGACATTGTGAGAAAATAATGCAGACTACTAGAACCCATCTAAACTCTATTAATATTTCTAGAGTTGGTGTCAATACGAACTATCCAAAGAATAAAAATGGTGGCCAAAATCAAATATAATGCAAGTGAGGTGAAAAGCCTAGGAAGTGTATTTATACAAGATTGTGGGCTCTGGGAGAAGGACAGAAGTTTCCAGTGGCAAGTTGTTCCACCATGCACACAGCCAGCTGGGACCTTACAGTGACCATCTAATGGCACAAAAACGTTAAAATTGGGTCCATAGGGCATTTAAGTGTCTCCAAAGGATAGAAGACCATTTGTACAAAGTCGTACTGGAAGCCACCTTGTATAAACTTTGAAAATATACAACCACTTGTACAATGGGTGTTTGCATGAGCACTGCTGTTGTTGGATCTTGTTAGATTTGTTCAATACAAGGATGGGCTGTTGCCTGGGATTGGACACCACCTTGCTCCTTTATGGAACATTGGAGGGCTGCAACTCCTGCCACACCTTCTTGTATCTCCACCTCATTGTTTATTTTTTGAAAAAAATATTTTGTTGATGTCCTGTTCCTGGGTCCAAATGGGGTAGGAGGGTCAACAGTGTGATTGCCCTCAGTCCTCCAACCCTGGGGATGAGGGCTTGCCAGACAACATTACTCACTGAACCATCTCTTTATCTCACCCAGGTCATCCCTTGGATTTTACTATTAAGGAATTCCCCTCCAGGACTCCCAAACAGTTCCTTCCCAACTGTACCATCAAAAATTGTGGGGTCAGGCCATGGTGCTCCTCAAACAACAGAGAGATGACAGTACTTAGGAGGAAGAGAATGTGTCATTCCATCCAAGAATTCTGTTCTGTTCCTGCTTCTGTAAATAGCATCTCCTTATCACTTGTAAATAAATATTTTCACAGTGAGCAGTTCGATTCTGATTCCTAATTTCTTCATGGTATCTCAAGGTCTGGTTGAGATACTGAAAATCACATTCACGTCTGTTCTCAGTGTGACAACATAGGCACAATTGGATGTACAAGCATGGACCCCAAGCCCTCAAACCTGGCGAGCAAAGAAGAGAGCAGAACCAAGATGGCCTATGTGGCTCCTTGCAGGGCAAACATTCTTAATCAAGGACAGCTCTGATCCCTGTTGGAAACCATTTTTGCATTTCAAGTTCTACCTTAGCATTCCTGTGGTTCTGCTTTAGATTCCTGAAACCCTGACCTGTGGTCTGACTCACAATCTCGCCTGCCTCTCAAACCCTTGGACTGGCTGATGATCCTATTTGCCTCTCAAGACTTTGGACTGGCTTGACTTCTCTTCTGCATGTTGCCTTTGCAAATGGACCCTGTTTGAAGACCCTATTTTAGCTGCCAAATGGATGTTATTTTAGCTGCCATTATATGTGAAAGCTCTGATTTACTTGTTTTCTCCCTAGCAAGGGTTTGTGAGGGCACTTTGGAATTCTGAGGTGAGGGTGTTAGTGACTTGGATAAAGGCCTGGTTACCACACCAAAGGCAACACAGAAGAACGAGTAAATAACTCCATACACAGCCACAGCCACACTTGGATCGGGGGGGGGGGGGGCAACTAATCTTGAGGCCTCCTTCCTAGGCCTCTTCCTGCACTAGTTCTAACCTGGCTGCAATCCCAGCCACAGGTCCAGAAATCAACCATATGAGGCTATGCAACAGCACACTAGGCCCACTCCTCAGCCTGAAAACCACCACACAGTGCCCCACTAGACCACAAGCATACATGACAGTACCAGACCTGACTAGACCACAAGCCCACCCAACAGCTAGTTTGATGCTAGCTACACCAGATCCAACTAGTCTGCAGGCCTTTTTGCAGGCCTCCTTCCAGTCCCCAAATATCCACCAGAACAAAGCCTGTCAAGACCAATTAGAGCAGGCTAGACTTTGACCAGTTCCCATTCCAGGCCCTGTCATCATCTCCATTAAGCCTAGGCCCACACCTCTGGGTATCCACTTGGCTAAGCAAGAGCTGTTGCTCATCACCATGAGACTGGCCTGAGCAGAATAGGCAAAGAAAGGCCCACAACACTGCCTAGAAGCCCAACACACCCACCCAGTCACCCACACACACAAAGAGAGAGAGAGAGAAAGCTGTAATATCTGTCCGGGAAAGCAGCCAAAGGGCTGATAAAGCAGCTAGTTATCAAACAAACAACCCCCTCCCAGCACAGCAAAGTCAATGTAAGCTACACAGTCCTGGAGAGTTGCAGTAGCTTTGCCAAAAGGGTTTACCAGAAGAATTGTCAGACGGTCCGAGGTTCAGGGTAACAGATAGGCAGGTAGATAAAGCAGTCCAAGGTCAAGTTTCCGGGTAGTCAAGACAAGAAGCCAAGGAGCCAGAGACAGAGTCTTTCCTCTAAAAGAGTCAGATATCCACTGGCAAAGAACCACACATGCTCCAGGTGCTTAAGAAGGCAAGGAGCTGGCCTTCAGCTGTGCCTGATTACGAAGACGTTTCTGATAAAGCCTCCGAGATCTTCGAAGGCCCTCTCTTTCTGCTCGACGCTCATTGAAGGTAGGCACACTGCCCAGATCCTCCTCCATGTCCACAGCCTCGGCACCAGGCAAACTTGACTGCTGAACCTCTGGAGGGGCCATAGACTCTGCTCCAGCAGAACTAGGGCCAGCCTCTGGCTCCTCCATTACAGGTTCAAGCCCCTGGGGCTCTGGCTCCTCCATTATAGGTTCAGATCCCAGAGGCTCTAGCTCATCCTCTGAGTCCTCCAAGCCATCTTCCAGGCTGGGCATGACAATATCTGAGTACCATGCACACAACCATTCAGCTGCCAAATTCCCATTGGGGGATGGGAAGAAGCTGCTTACTGCCTTCTCTAGCTGTTGGCCATCTGGCTTACAAACTGCAGCAGCCACATCACTATCCATAGACCATTCCCAAGGTTGTGCTCAAATCCTCTCTCCCTAAGTTTGAAGAAATCAAGAGGCTGACATCATGGAGGCTTATAGGCCCTTTGTGTTCCATCTCTAACATTTTTTTAATAGTAACACTGTGTTATTATGCCTAGTTCCTCTCCCACTCCACCCCCACATTCACACAAGTGACCAAATAAATTGAGGCAGTGATGGTATTTGCTATATTGTGTAAGAATATGGGGGGATACAGACTGGTACTTTGTGCTGGCCTGTGGGCAAGGTCACAGCATAGCATCTGCATGCTGGATGCTGTAACTCAGCCCCAACACACCATGATGCCGCACATTCTTCTACGCAGTGTGCAGCATAATATATGATTCACGTACAGTGCTCAAAAGGCGCAGCACGGAAGGGGCATCATCATGCCGCACCATTGCGGCTATGAAGCTTCTTCCAGAGAGCTAAAAAGAAGCCCCATAAAAACAAGACTTTTTAAATTAATGATTGAATAAATAACATAGCTTAAAGTAATAAACAATTATATTAATCAAGGTTTAAGTCTTGGTAAACAACTACTCAGCAATGCAGAAAAACCTGATTGTTAAGCAAACACTTTACTTGTCTAGTACTGTACTACACCCTCTAGAGTCCATACTGCTACAGCAAACTGCCAAAGACAAGTTCTGACTCACAAAACCACAACTAGGTAGCTTTTGATATTCACTGTGTCCCCTCATATTTTTGTTGTTGTTGTTGTTAACCACCCTTGTGTTGATCTCCACTCGTGACTGCCCTGCGGATGAGATATCTCCAAGACTTCCTATCCTCCACTACTGTCCTTACATCTTGCAGGTTCAACCCATGGCTTCCTTAATAGAGACCAGCCATCTAGTGTGTGGTCTTGCTTTCTTTCTCTTTCTGTCCATCTTTACTAGCATTATAGGTCCATTCTAAATGGGCCTTTAATACACCCCCGTCACGTGCTAGGGGTTGGCCGAGGACCTAGCGTCCACACCGGCCTCACTCCTAGCATGTGATGGGGGCGTAAAAATGGCGGTGCCCTATACACATGGGCACCACCATTTTTACGTGCCGGACGCTTAGCGTCTGCACATCTCCCTGTGCTTGCGACATCACGTGTGTACCATTTGCACACTCATGCATCACAAGCGTAATGCAAAAAGAAGCCGCTTTTTGCAGCTTCTTTTCCCGCTGCCGGGAAGCCTCCCTGTTTAGAGGCTGATGCTTCCCAGCGGCGGAAATGGAGGTGGCGGCAGACCACCCTTTTTGGGCAGTCTGTAAACCACCATAGTCTTTCTGAATGAGTTGTGTTTTGTTATGCTCTTGCCAAAGTATGACAGCCTCAGATTAATCATCTTGGTTTCCAGGGAGCTCTCAGGCCTGATCTGTTCAAGGATCCATTATTTTCTTTCTTTTCTTTTTTCTTTTTGGCTGTCCACAGTATCTTCAGCACTCTTCTCCAGCATCACATCTCAAATGAGTTTGTTTTCTTTTTATCAGTTTTCTTAATTGTCCAGCTCTCACATCCATACATGACAATGAATTGCTTGTACAATTCTGACTTTCATGTTTAATTGTATGTCTTTACTCTTTAGGACCTTTTCTAGTTCTTTCATAGTTGCTCTCCCCATTCTTAGTCTTCTTCTGATTTCTTGACTGCAGTCCCCATTTTGGTCAAAGTTTGATCCAATGATGATGTAGACAAGCTGCTTGGTAAAGGTAAAAAAGACCACCTGCTCTCTCGATCCCTGTCCATCTTGGCTGGCCATCCAGGGAGGTGAGGCAACTTTGAAGCTGTTACAATCTATAATCAATGCCTCTTTCAGGGAAGGTTGTTTTCCATCTAGTCCAGAATTAGCAGTGGTAAAACCCATTCTAAAGAAACCTTCCCTTGATCCCCTGGACAAAAACAATTATCAACCAGTATCTCTACTCCCCTTTTTGGGTAAGGTGATTGAGAGGGTGCTTGCAAACCAACTCCAAGCAGTCTTGGATGACACCAATTATCTTGATCCATTTCAAACAGGCTTCAGGTTGGGATACGGAGTTTAGACTGCCCTGGTCGCCTTGGTCGATGATCTCCGTCTGTGCATCGACAGGGGAAGTGTGGCCCTGTTGATGCTCTTGGACCTCTCAGCAGCTTTCAATACCATAGAGCATTGTATCCTTCTGGAACGCCTGAGGGAACTAGGAATTGGAGACACTGCTTTGCAGTGGTTCCAGCCTTATCTCTCGGGCAGATTCCATATGGTGTCGCTTGCGACAGTTGTTCGGCCAAGAGGGAACTCAGTTTGGGCGTCCCTCAAGGCACGATACTGTCACAAATGCTACTCAACATTTACATGAAGCCACTGGGTGAGATCATCTGGAGACATGGGGCAGGGTGTTATCAGTGCACTGATGACACACAAATCTATTTCTCTATGTCTCAGACTGTTTCAGTGACCAAGGAGGTCATCTCTCCTCTGAATGACTGCCTGAGATCGGTAATGGATTGGATGAGGGAAAATAGACTTAAGTTGAATCCAAACAAAACGGAGGTACTTGTGATAGGTAACCCCAACCCAGGTATGGAGATATGTTTGCCAGTCCTAGATGGGGTCACACTTCCCCTGAAGGACTGCGTCCACAGCTTAGGGGTGCTCCTGGATTCATTGCTTCATCTGTCCTGTTATCAGCTTTGGCTGATATGCCAGTTGCTCCTCTACCTGGAGCAGCAGGACCTAGAAACAGTTGTACATGCCCTGGTAATCTCTCATCTCGATTTCTGTAATGCGCTCTACATGGGGCAACCCTTGTGCCATGCCTGGAAGCTTCAGTTGATACAAAACATGGCAGCCAGACTGGTCACCGGAAAATCTAGGCTTGACCGAATTACACCTATTCTAAAGTCATTAAACTGGCTGCCTATTAGCTTCTGGGCTCAGTACAAGGTGTTGGTTATTACCTACAAAGCCCTACATGGCCTGGGTCCAGTCTACTTGAAAGAACGCCTCCTCCCATATAATCCTTCCCATACACTCCGTTCCTCAGGGAAAAATCTATTACATCCAAAAAAGACCAGATTAGCAGTGACCTCCCAGAGGTCTTTTTCTGCTGTGGCTCCTAAAGGTTGGAATGACCTGCCGGAAGAGATTCGCCAATTATTCTCATTGGAGGCTTTTAAAAAAACGACAAAAACTTTTTGTCTTCTGGCAGGCCTCCCTGAGTGATAAGCGCCCAGAACAGATTCTATCCATCCTTCCTACTATATATATCTCCTCATCATTCACGGATTGTAGAATAATCTTGTAGTGTTGTATTGTTGTATATTTTAATCATGTTTTATGTTAATTTTATAGTTTGGGAGGGAGGGTCAGGATTTTGTGGGTTTTATTGTTTTTATATTGTGTATCATAAACTCTGTTGTTACCCGCCTCGATCCCCAAACGTAAGAGGTGGGATATAAATAAATATTTTATTAGTAGTAGTATTTACATTTTCTTCCTTGACCTTCCTCATTAGTTGCTCTAGGCCTGTGATGTTTTCTCTTAGTAATATGGTGTTATCTGCATATCTTAAATTGTTGTTCTTCCTTCCTCCTATTTTTGCACCTCCCACTTTTGTGTCCAAGCCTGCTATTTGCATAATATTTTCTGCATATAAATTGAACAAGTAGGGTAAATGGATGTAGCTTTGCCTGATCCTTTTGTTAATTGGGAATCAACCTGTTTCTCCATGTTCTGTTGTGACAATAGCCTTTTGTTCTAAGTATACATTCCTCATCAATATGATTAGATGTGTTGGCATGCCAATGGCTTTAAGGGCATTCCATAGTTTTTCATGGTCTATTCAGTCAAAGGCTTTGCAGTAATCAATAAAACACATGCTGATTTTCTTTTGGAATTCCTTGCTGCACTCCATGAGCCATCACAGGTTTGTGATGTGGTCTCTAGTGCTCTACCTTTACTGAACCTTACTTGCACCTGTGGGATTTCTCTTTCTGTGTATGGTTGCAGTCTATGTTAGAGAATTTTAAGCATGATTTTGTTGACAAAATTGCTTCAGTGTTTTGTGTCTCCTTTTTTGTGTATGTGTATGTGTACGTGTGTGTGCGTGTGTGTGTGTGTATTGACCACTTCCAATCTGTTGGCCACCAATTTGCTTTTCATATCTGTTAGCATATATTGGTTAGTATTGGAGCTGACTGTCAGTGTGGATTGTAGTAGGGTGTAGTCAGGCATGGGAGACAAAAAGCAGCATCTTTTAGTTACTTTCTCTCTCCCCCCCCCCACCCCCAGATAGTGGAGACTGAAGAGAAAAAAGTGTGGTTTAATAATTGACAGGTCCACCTTCTATTCTTAGGGAACATTTTACAATGGATAAAGATTGTAAATACAGTTGGCCCTTCTTATACATGGATTTTTTATACACAGATTCAAGCATTCATGGTTTGAAAATGTTCAAAAAAAGTATAAATTTCAGATATCAAACCTTATTTTCCATTTTTTATAAGGGAGACCATTTTGCTATTTCATTATATTTAATGGGACTTGAGCATCCATGGATTTTGTTATCCATGGGGGATCTTGGAACCAAACCCCACTGTATAACAAGGGTCCACTGTATTGTGTCCAAACGTTTCTCTACCATTTCATCTGAAACAAGGCAAGCATGAAGTTTCAAGGAAGAGCTATTAAGCTCACAAATGACATCAGTGAAAGGTCATTGTCTGCTGGCAGACAGAAGGGGGGGGGACCTGATACTTCACACAGTAACCAATCTTGGCAAAGAGAAGAGATCTTACAGCTGCATTTGTATTTCTAGTTCATTTTTGTTTTCCAAATGAGAGTCAATGGGAGGCATGAGCTTTCACATTTCTGAATTTCAGCTTTAGTTCTGGTCATGAATCAAAATGGATTGGTTTCAGTCTGGTGTGAACAGAAACAGGCTTTTTATTTTTTTAAGAAGTGCTGAATCAGGACCCAAAGCAAATAAAATTAGTATGCCTTCCTAAGAGATAACCTACTGATTAATTTTATTTCTGCCTGGAATTATTGTGTGGGGAATTGGTCAAGGTAGTCTTTCCCTGGGCTTCTTATCAGATCTTTAAATTATGTCTAGAAATGAATGACAAATTAGCAAAGGCCAGGGTGATATACATCCTAAACTAAAACTAATACCATATGTTTTGAAGCCTTTCAGGTCACCTGGGGAATCACATTTGGTAAAGATTTCTTCGAAGTTATATCTTAACCAACTCTGAGAGTAATTTCAGATTTACAGAAACCTCCATGTGAATGCTATTAAACTATATTTTCTTGTTTTTAAAATTTCAGATGCCAAAATCATATGCAAATACCTTGTCTTCATATTGTAGTATGTGTATTGCCTTAAATTTAAATTGACCAGGAGAATCAAACAGCAGCTCACTTTTCAATGATAGATTAATAGTCAGGAAAAACTTGCCTACCAAAAGAGATTATATTATTTCTTCAAAAATTATACATTCATAGACAGGTTCTAATTAACAGAGCACTTTAATCTCAAAATGGGTACACATGTGACACTGAGAACTTTTAATTAATAATGAAAAAGTTTAACAGCCTCTTCAGCATATAAGTACTGTATTCAGGTTTTTTAGAACCTAATTTATGCATACTTTTTAGCAATTGCTTGCATTTTAACAGCTTGAAACCTTCTCAGCAGCTTAGTGTTTCTGCTATGTATTAAATAGCAGTATGTAATATATTACATATTTGAGCTTTTACTGTTTCATTAAGTCATTGAGAGGTTGTCAGTGAAGGAGTAACCAACAAAAATCTGTGTAAATTTTTCTTTATGGTTATATTCCTACTTTTATTCATATTGCTGCTATTAGGGAGAAAATCACTGTTAGATCTCATTGTTTTTTAAAAGAACTTATTGCAGTATTGCAATATTACAGTATTGCAATAATTAACTAAACACTTATTTTTTCTACAAAGGTCCCTGCTTGTGAGAAAGACATGAAAGTGATAGACTAGTTTATGTTTTTAATTGGACCAAGCATTCATGGACTTTACTTTAAAGTCCATGAATACTAGGTTATATTTGTTAAGACTGCTCTTCTATAGTGATTTGATTTATTAAATTACCTATTCATTTTATTAAATTACCTATTTGTTTTATTAGATTTGAGTCCTGCTTTCTTCTCAAAGTGAAAGTTTTCAGATGGTTGTTTAAATGATAAAAACATAAAGCTTTCTAAAAACATTATTAAAACAAAGCAACATAAGGAATATCACTGGCCTAACTGAATTATTTGGGAGCAAGACCCACTTTGTTGTGACTTAATTTCCAAATAGACGTATATAGAATTGTAGACTTTAATGTGTGTGTGTGTGTACACACACACACACACACACACACACACACACACACACACACATTGCTTTTCTGCCAAAGTGTACACAGTATGAATGCAAGGTTTTGTTATATATATAACGAGGGAAAGCAACAGGATTTCTTCTAATCAATGAAGCATATTTCCCATACCCATTGAGTGATGACACTGGAAAATGACACGAAACCTGACACTGTTTCAGGAGAGTAAGTACAAGGGCTTATGAATTGTTAGGACATGCAAACCACACACACACACACACACACACACACACACATATCAAAGAGAAAACTTATTTTATGAGTCACATTATCTCACAGTCTGCTCCCCAACTCTAAATGGTAGGTGATCCTCTGGGAAATCAGGTCAAGGGAAGTAATAGTACCACACTATTCTACTTTGGTCAAGCCTCATCTGGAATACTGTGTCCAGTTCTGGGCACCACAGTTCAAAAATGATGTTGACAAACTGGAGTGTGTCCAAAGGAGGGTGACCAAAATGGTGAAGGGTCTAGAAACAACGCCCTATGCAGAGCTGGGTATGTTTAGTTTGGAGAAAAGAAGATTAAGAGGTGATATGATAGCCTTATTCAAATATTTGAAGGGATGTCACATTGAAGATGGAACAAGCTGGATTCTGCTGCTCCAGAGACTAAGGAGCTAAACAGACCAGCTTGATGTGTCAGTGTGGGGGCGATTTGGGCTCATGGCATTTTGATGCCACATGGACAGATGCCAGAATCATGCCAGTGTCATGCCACGTGTCCAACTGCATGGCAGGGGGTGTTACAGTGCTCTGTTGGTGCAGCATTTAGACATGGTGCACCAAAGAAGCACCAAAAAGCCGCTGCTGCCACAGAAAGAGCACCTTTCTGCCAGTGCTAAAAGGAACTGCATTTTGCCTTTTTTTTTAGTGCTGGCAAAGCACAAGAACCAGGCCACAGCATTGGTTGCCATGGGCCTGATCTGATGAGGAAAAGGGTGGCAGAACGTCACTCTAAAGAAGTGGTCTGTAGAACCCCTGAGATGGAGCAATGGATGCACGCTACAAGAAAAGACCTTCCAGCTCAACATTAGGAAGAACTTCCTGACAGTAAGAGCTGTTCAACAGTGGAACACACTCCCTCAGAATGTGGCAAAGGCTCCTTATTTTGAGGTTTTTTAACAGAGGCTGGGTGGCCATCATGTCAGGGGTGCTTTGATTGTGTGTTCCAGCATGGCAAAGGCTTGGGCTTGATGACTCTTGAAGTCTCTTCCAGCTCTATATCTCTATTTGGTAGGTTAAATGTAAACCTGTCATTCATTCAACTCTACTCTCCCTTTCATCTCCACTCTCTTACACAAATTTTGTCCTCCCCTAGAACTATGAAAATGTAAACAGAACAACTATACATTTAAAACTGAGCTTAATTTATAAAAGTTCAATCAATTGCAACTTTGAAAGCATTTAGCTATGCTAACCTGAAAGTGGATTCCCAGAGGTTTTTCCATAAGTTCAATTTGACAGTGAAACATTTCAGCTCAAGGGTACTATTATTATTATTACTATTATACTTTATTTATATAGTGCTGTAGATTTACACAGTGCTGTACATACTATGAGACAGTGTCCTATTATGTCCACTCCCCCTTCTTTCTCCACCCTGTGTTGCACTTTGGGCATTTTTAGTGAAACAAAACTAAAAAGTTAATAGCCTCTGGCCATTCTCAACTCCAAATACATAATTGATCCCCCCCCCCCCGGGCTCAAGGTCTGGTTCTGTTAGCTTTAATGGTGCTTTACCTTCCAAATGGGGCTCTGAACTGCTCAGAACGGACTTGATTCACCTCTTGTTTAAAGATTTATTCAAACTCATTGCACATTCTTAACTAATACTGTAAATTCTTGTGTCTTTACATATTTCTGAAGACTTATTTTCTTTAGGTGAAAATTGCTTTTTTTGGGGGGAGGGGGTTAATTTTTTAATAATTAGTAGGACATATTTTTAAAGGTAATGAACTGTCATTCAAGTCTTGATTAAAGCCAAACATTTTTATTTTTATTTTTAAATAGGCTTTTTAAATTGTAAGCTGCCCCAATTTTGGGAGAAAAGTGGGATCCAAATTAATGACCATTATCATCACCATCATTATTGTCATCATCATCATCATCATCATCATCATCATCATCATCATCATCATCATCTGGTTACGACTACTGTTCATATTTTGTAAAAATTTGGTTAATTATACACTGACAAGATAATAAAAATTACTTTTCTCATCAAAGATCAAAGGATGCAGTCAAGGAAATTTGAACTAAGCTGTACAAATGTTGGGAGCAATGTTCTTAATATTCTGAACTTAAGCATTTTATTCTGATAAAATATGACAAACATACTCTCTGTGTGTGTGTGTGTTGTTCCAAAATATATTTGTAATAGTGCTTATTTCATTTGTTCAACAAACAGGTTGATGAAAAGGTAGCAGGTAAAGCTTCTCAATATTGAGATTCCCATATTAACAAGGTGAGGTATTATGTCATGAATGTTATTTCATAGGTGTTCTCCTCAGACTACATAATTTAGAACTGCTTCACAGGAAAGAGGAGGATTGTTCCTGAATTATTTTGTGGATGACAGTCATTTTGCTTCTGAGTAATTTTTTATCCCTATTTATACGAGATAATAATAATCTCTGCCAAAATGGTGAAACAATAGAAATCACCAAGCATCTGCCAGTTAATTATCAGATGACAAAAGTTTATGCAAATATTGTTATAATTAAACAAGTCTTTGTACCTGTCATGGAAAATGTATTTTACATTTTTTTAAACAGAAATTATTTGAATTATATTGAAGAAAAGCTGAATTTGTTTCCCGACATTTCCTCAATGAAACTGAGGAATAGACTTGCTGCCATCAGTTTTTTACAGAATCACCAGTAATGTGAATGCTGGATTAACATTGGAAAAAGCATAATAACAGTAAAATATATAGAGATTAGATCATCACTGACACACAAGCATGTTTAATTCCATACTGCCCATCTCACCAAGCAAATAGAGGCTGAGTAAAAAATATGACTGCTTCTACTTAATGAAGGCAGAATTTTAAAGACTTTTGGGTTTAAGAAAGTATTGATATTTTTATGCTTAATTATACATATATATACACACTAAATCACTATTAAATATTTCCATTTTTAAACATCCCCCCATGTATTTCAATCCTCCTCCCCCTTCCCTCATTCCCCTCTGATGGCAATTAACAAGTATTTTACTATCCATACTGTCTATAATGTGGACTATCTTATTAATGGTTTCTCTAACTTTATTGTACCCCTTTTCAGCTTTAACTTTCTCAGTCCCCAAATCCTGCTTATTCTGCCAGATCATTTCCTTTATTTGGCTATTATATTTTCCTTTTAGCTCCCTTAAAAAATAAAATAAAAGATATTCTGCCATATAATGTGAACATTCCTCTCCCACACACAACATTGTTTATTTTCCCATCCCAATGCTATTACAATGTATAGCACTCTTAAAATATTTTTATTACTTAGACTTCTGTCTTATTTAATCCCTGTTTTCTTAAATTCAAAGTTATACCATTCTCCTTATTAAATTGCAGGTTTTCCCCCATTATTCTATTTATCTTTTCAATAATTTCTAACCAAAATCTTTGTACATATGGGCACTCCCAATACACATGAATACTGTATATGCCCCTTTTTGCCCACACCCATGCCAGCAATTTAGGGAGAGAATGATTTATTTATTTATCATTGCGATCTGATACAACAGTTTCAAATTTCTTCATTAATCATGTAGAAAGAAATTGTGTGTGTGTGTGTATTTAAAAAATCTATCAGTGTGGAAAAAAACAAAAGTGTCAGATTCACCTATCCAGATAGAGGGTTTTGAGTCTTTAACTTTAAAGCCTGGTTTTTGGTCACAGTCTGAATGTTCATGCTGCGAAATTAGGCCAGTCATCTCTTTTTTTCTGACAGATGCCTTTTTTTAAACAGCTATATAGCAAGTAGGTATCTGTAGATTTAGGCTGGCTCAGATGCATGCATTGCAATTATGGGTAAGAAGTACTAAAAGTCTCACATTTCTTTATAAACAGAAGCAAGCAACTTTTTTTAAGTATATGCAGTAGGCAGTGAAAGTGAGAGATCTGTCCTCATTTCTGGAGAGGAAACTGGTCAGTGGACCAAAGCTTTTGGATTTTAAAAATCTATTTCCGTTTCTACTGTTTTCCTAGTTCAAAATGCCCTTGAACATTGTTATTTGTCTGTGTGGGAAAACATTAAGTTACCCAAATAACAGTACTCCAGTTTGCTCACCTTGGGTGGAATCTTATTCCTTAGTTCCACCTAAGTAGGCCTTTTCAATCAGTTGTTGAATGGTGAGGTAAATCCCATTGGTTCACTGGCTCTCCTCTTTTCAAGAGTAACAATATGATTTCAGCCCTTAGCTGTGCCAGAGATGGAGGAAGAAAAACCAGCTGTGTGGGAGATCTGATCATATACTGTCTGTTCCAGTATGACCCTAACATATAAAATAGTGTAAACCTTCACTGTGGAGTCCAGATAGTTTCTTCTAACTGAAGTAGTTACTGAGTATATCTTGAATACAGTATCTTTTAACTGAAGCAATTGCTGGGATGTGATGTCAGAAACAGTTCTTAAGTAAGAATTATTCTACATGTTCTGAATGCCCTTTAATTCAGAATGATTGGGAAGAGAGCCTATGGTGTTTATCTCCATTTATGAGTCACACAATTATCCTACAATTTCTAAATGCCCTTTACCTCATAGCCAGCAGGAAACAATTTCCGATGATGTCTTCATTTTAGAATCACATAATTAGGTCCCGCCATGGTACTGTGCAATTTCCCCTGTAGTCCATTTTTATTCATTAGAAAACTTTGCATTACTACTTGTATAGCTTTTCTTGTTCCCATTGCACACCCAGGAATGTGCATTATTGGTAGAGAATAGTTCTATTGACCAAGTGCAGCTTCATATATATTGCCTTGTTAGTGCTGGAGAGAAGTAATATATGGGGAAACTAGGCCATGTCTCAGTTCGGTTTCACTATTATTGAAGATAATCCACTGTGATAGTCAACCTTCTCCTTGTCTAGCCATCCATGAGATTCCTAGAACACCAGCTGATTGTTACTTTGGTATACTTCTAGGCAATATAGTTCTTATGAACTCCACATTGGAGATACTACACTGTATAAAGTTGATGCTTATTTTTAAGTTTGCTAGCAAATAGAAATAATCAGCAGAGTTTTGTTTTGCTTGGTTTTTTCCCCCCTATTTCTACAGCTTGAAGATTTATAAGATTTAAAAATATGAAAAATTCCGATTTCTCACAAGTCTGTTGTGGTTGGCTTGGCTTTCCCAAAGCTGTTCTTCTGACATCCCCATATTCCTAATGGAGGAGTGGGCAACCACTTATTCACTGAAATGACTAGGAGTGACTGAACACTTCAGCATTTGTAAATTTGCATGGCAACATAAGCAGTGGGGGGGGGTTGGATATTCTGCTTTGAAATAAGGTTTTCTTCTTGTTGTTTCAACAGAAGGAGAAGAACACAGAACTGTCTTGATATAATTTAGAGCAGCGGTTCTCAACCTGTGTATCATGACCCCTTTGGGAGTTGAACAACCCTTTCTCAGGGGTTGCCTAAGATCATTGAAAAACACATATTTCCAATGGCTTTAGGAACTGGGACACAGCAATTTTATGGTTGGGGGTCACCAGAACATGAGGAACTGTATTAAAGGGTCACAACATTAGGAAGGTTGAGTACCACTGAGTTAGAAGCATATCTTCTAGGAAGGGATTAAAATAAACATTCCCATTGGGAAAGGTCCACACAGCTCCACTGAGAGGAATTTGGGATTCCTGATGGAACCTATTCATCCTGTGGAAATATGAACAGCCTACAATGTAGCAGAATGTAGCAGTGAATTACAATTTGATCCCTCTTTTACAGACTATGGTTGCTGTGATGGCAGTGAAGTGCCTACTGGAGCCATTACCACATTATAACTATAATAAAATGAAGGTATATGTCTGTCCCCCACTTTATTGCTTTCTGTCCTAGGAAATGTCAATATAGATCCCAGTATGGTACATTCTTTTCATCAGATCAGTCCATTTGATGGACTGGAGTGACCAGTATGGTACATTTTTTCACATCAAATCAGTCATTTTTTCACAATGGAATTTGGAATAATGGGCTGATAAAAATAGCTAGAAAGAGTGATTGAAGAGGATTGAAATGACTTGTAAATAGATCTCTTGTACTCCAGACAAATTAGGATGCTATTGTTTTATACACTGCTGATATAAACATTGACCACCCAAAACCTAGCTTTGGTCTGTAAAAGCAAATTCACTTATAAAACCAAGGCACATTCCACCACATAATAGCCTGTGCTCTCAAAATTATCTTTTAAATTACAAGGGCTTTCTTCAGTGAATGAAACACTCTTTTCATGCTTAATGAGAACAATCAACTCAGTTTCCTGAGGCTTACTGATGCCAGAGGGCCTATGAACAGTCAAAACAACACTGCAGAGAGAATCACATTTTTCTTTCTTTCTTCTCTTGTTTGTTTTCCAAACCTTTTTTAATGCGTTTTTCCTCATATAAATCCTTTGTAGCTTTATAGAAGAAAAATCCACAACAACTGCAAAACCTTTTCAAATTCTGTTTCTTGTTTTCTTTATGGGGAAGATTGCCATGACCTCCCACCTGCCTCACAATTAGCTGGCACAGCTAAGGGCTGAAAACTTGGGGGTGTTGTTGTTCTTGAGGAAACAAATCCGGAAGTTTATCAGTTTGCAGAGTATATAGATAACAAGTCAAAGATAGGTTCTATGTCATTTCCTCCACACCATACACATACTGAAAGAGCATATGCTGCTATGTTTCTTCAATAAAAGGCAAGATAATATATGCAGATTTCCTAAGGGGTGTCATCCAACTCATGCAGACTTGCTTAGTTTCAGCTGTTATTATATAGAGTAATTTCAGACCATGGTTAAACTTTTAGTGAATTTGAGCGATCATGTTACTAGACATAACTGGCAGCTATCACCCTCACTTTGAGAAAAAAAAAAACAAAGCAAAAACAAAAAGCCTGAGGAGTAGAAAGATATGAACTGATGCCCCACATCAACAGTAACAGAAATTTTCATTACTTATGATCCTTTGTACGCATTGATTTGTAGTGATCCATAGAATGAAGGAAATGAGGAACCCTTATTAAGTAACTAGCATTTATAGTTTTTTGTGGGTTTTTCGGGCTATGTGACCATGTTCTAGAAGAGTTTATTCCTGATGTTTCAGCAACATCTGTGTCTGGCATCTGTGTTGGCAAAACATCAGGAATAAACTCTTCTAGAACATGGCCATATATCCCAAAAAACCCACAAAAAACTATGGATGCCACCCACGAAAGCCTTCGATTTCACACATCTAGCATTTGTTGAGACAAGCTGTCTCAAGATATGAAGTGAGACTGTCAAATTTTCTTACCCCTACAAGATTTCTTATTCCAGCACAAGATAAGTGGTTTTGTTTTTCCTTTTAAGTTTCCACCATTTTTGCAATATGCCTCAGTGCAAAACTAGCATGTTCTTTCTTTGTGAAACAAATCATTCACAGACTACAAACAGAGGAAGAGTAACTGATGGATCAAAGTCAACCCCCCAGCAGATACTTATAACTTTCAATAAGCTATTAACTACACAGTTTATACAATGTACATGGAAGTCATTCTCAAAAACATGAATACTCACTTGAAAGTGGCTCTTGTGCTCTGTCTTAAAACCTTCCATACTTGGTAGTTGTCAAGCTCCTACTGCTCCTTCTTACCAATCGGAAGGGGAAGAAGATGTGACTGCTCTGAACTCCTAGGGGAAGGAAAAGGCAGGTCCACTTTATTTCAAGGCACATCTTTATTTCTTTACCCCCAGCTGAACTGACACCAGCTGTTTCTTTATGATCTACGAATTGCATCCCCATTCTCTTTCTTCTGCACTGATAAACAACAGCAACAGGGACCCTTCCAAGAGCATGGCAACTGCCAGGTGGTGGGAAGATATGGAATCACACATGTAGAACTACATACCCATGCAGATTTCATTCTAAGAGTAAAACCAGGAGACTACATGCTGCAGATCATCCTTGCTAGGGAGGTCTGTTTTGGGTCATCCAGCTTCAGCTCGTCATCTTTGTGCAGTGCCTGGTTGGATGCTATGAATAAACCTAACTCCATTATCTTGCACCAGACCAGTTTTTAATAGGCTTAAAATTGTGGAGGCTTTGCAGTGTAACTACAGCAGCTTTGAGTCTTGACACTCCCACAATCCCTGGATTACAACGGCTTTGCTCAAGTTGAGTAAAGCATTTGTCATCCAGGGATCAAAATAATTCTTTTTTGTTTGGTTTTCAACCCAAGACAGAGGAATTTGGGAGCTTTAAAATGTTTCATTTTCTTACAGGGATATGTGCTTTGGTGTTTTATTTTTTTTTTTTTGGGGGGGAGGGGGGATATTTGAATCCCTGATGTTCTTTTGGAGTCTAGTTTAGAGAACTTCACTGGTATCCCTATCTAGCATTCAGAGGATCACATGATACATTTATTTGGTGCAATTTCAATAGCTTTTTCAGAATAGCAGGTAGAGCAATTTCTACCCACAGTAGAAGTAATTTATAGTGGGTAGAGCAATTTATACCTACGGTAAAATAAAAAAAAGTTGTCTTGATGTATTTCCCTTCTGGGCAACATTGTTAGCCTGTGTTCTACACACTACTGACACACCTACCACATTTTTGGGATTAAGAAACTTTAACAATAGCAGTCAATATTTAGCCAGACCCCTCCCCACAAGATTATTGAAAAGCTAATTTTAAATGAGACCATGATATACTGTAACATGACTTCTCCTGACATTATAGCCAACTGAAGTATTTTTTTAATATTGATCAATATATTCAGTTTAGTATGTAACTCAGTAAAAGACAATTTGTTGTAACTACTACAAATAGTAGTAGTATTTGTACTGTTAATGAGTTATTAGATCAAATTACCAATTTAGACAGTTTTTAAAAAGCTCTCAAGTCAGATCTCTTCCAACAGGCCTTTCCTGAATAAAACCCCTCAATCAATAAAATCATATCTTCTTCCCATCACATATCACATATTATACTTCACTCAATCTTTTCGTAAACCTATTGTTATTGTTATTGTTATTTTAATAGATTAATTTTAATTTAATATATTTAATCTTGTTTTTTTGGGGGGGGGAGTTGGGGATGTGATATAAATTACCATGTATTGTATATTGAATTGCTTTTATTGTAAGCTGCTTTGATTGTTTGTTAACAGAAAAGTGGGATAGAATTATTATTGATATTATTATTATTATCATCATTATTATTAAATGTGTGTCCCGAATGGGTAAAACAAGACTGAAATATATTAATGCTGTTGTTTGTAAAGCTTTAGCAACTTAGCTGGAGGTGGACAATAATACCAGTTTCTTCTGCAGCTGTGATGTTAAGCTGTATAGTTTAGATCTGATGGGAGTACTTACTATGATACACACTAGATTGACAAAGTTCAGACTACTAAACTAAAAACAATGATGTTAGGCTTTAGAATCTAAATTTTACATCCACATTCAGATGTTTGGGCTTTCATGGATCATCCCCTTGATTTAATCACTGGGCTCCCCCGTCAGGTTTGATTCTAATATCAGAATTTTGATTTCAAGAGTTTCATTGTCTTACATGTGTATGATTGTTCTGTAGAAAGAATGTTACTTAGGTTTACCAGCATCCACTCACCAACCATCAGTGAGAAATATTCAGAGATAGCAAAATCATTACAAACACCATTTAAAATGTAGACCAGATTTGTAGTCCATTAGCACATTCTGCATTGATGTAACTGTACTCATATATTTTGCCAGAATGTACTGTATGTAGACAGGTAGATGGAGGGATTACATCATTTTATACTTCATTTTATGACATAATTGAACTATACAATCATTAGCTGTTCAGACGATTTTGGCCATATAAATCATGAATGTAAAGAAATCTTGCCTGGACTGTATGACATATCATTCTACCTAGCCAAATCTAACAAGATTGGCATCCCATTTTTCTTTCAAACAGAAATCCAAGGTAGCTAATGAAAATTAAATTGAAACAAATGTAGACTGTCAGTAGGACAAAAAAAAAGTATCAAAAATATTTTAGATTCAGATAAAAAATTTAGAGGAGGTGACTTTTGAACACACACACACACACACACACACACACAATCAATCAATCACATACAATTACCCAGAATTGTACCCATAATCAAGAAAATCAACCAATGATCACATTGCTAAATCTGTCATGTCCTTTCAAAAAAGAAATAAATTTAATTCATTGTTAGTCCAAAAGAGAAGTATCAGATTTGTTAGTCTTTACTTATGCAAATCTCATAAATAATGATAGATTTACTCTAGTTGGAACTGTGATTATTATGAGACCAGAGCTTACCATGGGTTAAGTGCTGGTAAATCACCTCTAAAACATTAAGGAAGCATGTGTGTGTGAAAGCCTGGCATGCTTCCTCAATGTCAGGGAATTGTTGGCTCCCCTCCAGCATCACTGAATTATTTGGGGAGAAGGAATTTCCTTTGATCACAGAGTTTCTCTTTAGAGGAAATTTCCTCTCCATGAACGATTCAGTAAATTTGGAGGGGAACCAATGATTCCCTGACATTGAGGAAGCACGCCAGACTTTCATATACATGCACTTCCTCAACATTTTAGATACGATTTACTATCACTTAAGCACAATCTTCAGTGTTTCCAACATATGGCAAAAATTATATAATGGGAAAGCTAAATCATAATCATTCAGGAAGATTTGTAGCACTGGTTGTTGTATCCAAACTTCAGATGCTCAGCTACAATGGAGGCAAGATTCACAAGCTGAGCATGGGAGGACTTTGTCCTGTGTTGCTGCTAAACTTTCTTAACCACAAATAACCAAAACCATAATCAATTTTCTAACATTCTCTCCTACCACCTCCTCTTCTGGAGAGCTCAGGTGGCTGTCAGACTGAGCTGGAGGAGGGCACAGCTGCAGTAGGTCTGTTTCATTTTGTGAAGCTCAACTCTCAGGGTGAGGGGATGACATGAAAAGCATAGACTCTTAGCCTGAAGTCTATCAGTTCATCACCTCTCCAACAGTTCATGCTGGGTATCCTTTTGTTATTAGTACACTGGTTCTAAGGATCATGGTGCTCTTAGAGCAGGGTTGCCAGATCTCAAGGTGCCAGCCAAAGCCTATACTGAATTTATGCAATGACAATATATCAAAATGCCAGGAATAATGGTTGGGTAAGGAGTTGTTTATCATCTTTACACTCTGTATATATTCTGCCTCAGGTCTCGGCTGAAAAGAAACATAAAAGTGTATTTGTTTATTATTGTGTACTTTGAGAGAAAATGCACTGAAATATGGATATAATAAGAATGAATTGTGCAGCTTTCTTTTTTTAAAAAAAAGACTGGAATTCCCTTTCTCATTTACCTAGAGTTATGTCCCCGTAATTGATTTGTATCCGTGGTCTCTACACATTTATGATTGTGGCGCTAGTGCCACAATTGTAAAAGTCCCCTAATCCTACTTTAGCCGGCAGCTGCTACTGCAAACAAAGGAAATGTGTTATCCTATCAACTGAGGCACAACATATTTATGTTTCCACCCCACCCCCCACCCCCCACACAAACACACATACCAGCAGTCTCTGGTGCAAGAAGGAACTGAAACAGGGATCCTGGTTATGATTGTCTCAACAGAGACTGTTGGCAGGAGAGGAGTGGAAATGTCAGCCTGTTGTGGCTCCATGAACAGAAGAATAGACCTCCATTGCTTGCAGAGAGTAATGCCCAGTAAAGTGGGATGGTGGGGGAGGGGGTTCCTGGCCAGGAGACACTACTTGTTTAAATATACTCAACCAAGTTGCTGGTCTAGGATCTCACCCATAGCATGGAAACAATACCAAAGAAATATTTGAGTGAATATGTGCAAGAGCGGCTCAGCTCAAAATAGATCTGTTTATTTCTATCTATGTACTGACTCTACTGGTACTTATGTACAAAACAGGTCTTTGCAACATTGCAGCCATGAATATCAGCTCCTTATGAGAGTTGCATTCTGTGCTAAATCACTATACACATGCTGTGGTAAAACTAGTGAGCATTGTTTAAAAGCACTTAAGTTTACATCCCCATACTCATAAACTGAAAATGCTTCAGTAATTTGAAATAATTGAAGAGAGTGGAAGGTGATTTATAGGTGCTGTTAGGTTTTTATGGTCACTTCAATTAAGTCACTGCAAGCAGTAGTCCTGAGCAATTCATGGGCATGGAGAATACCAACCTCTTCAAAATATAGCCTTTTTAGAGCTGTACATTACACATAAAGCCTGAAAATGAAAATAGCAATAGTTTGGGTAGAAGTTCTGTGGAATCTTGCCCTAGTTTTCATAATCCTTTGAGAATGTTGAGAGCAAGAGAAGGAATCTTCTTCTTCATAATAATCAGGCAAAACAGAAGTAGTTGAAGGATTTTCCAATCTTACAGGACAATGAGAATGTAGCTAATTACATGAAAAAAGTGAGCAGCATGCATTTAAAGAACGATGGGATTTTTGCCACTAGAAACAAAATATCTAAAAGATGCAATGGCTATGTAAAAAGCATAGCCATTGAGAGAGGTGGTGCTTTGATACCCTCCATGATGAGACCAGCATTTTCAAATATAAGCATGGTCCAACAGACCAAGCTGAGGCATGTGATTTGGGTCGGAGTCAGTATACAAGGACAGTATCCCCCACCCCCCATCCTGCCTCTTTTCATTGACACTTCAGGTGGACCTGCATCAGGCTTTCACTTTAATCAGGCTCTCACAGTTTGATGTTTAAAGTTGAAGTTCAAGCTTTAAATAGGATGTAGGTCAAATAAATGGCCCTTTATTCATCCAATTTAAGTGTCTGGTCTCTTTATTTCATGGTTGGGTATCAAAAAGGTAGTCCCTTGACATGAATGTCTAGTCATAACTGGCTGTAGGGGGCATTCCTCATCTCAGTTTCTAAGCCAGAGAGCCAGTGTTGGCCGAGGACTGCTCTGGTGGTCATGTGGCCAGCACAAGTGCATTGAATGCTGTTAACTTCCCAATGAGAAGTGGTACCTATCTATCTTCTTGGATTTGCATGCTTTTGAACTGCTAGTTTGGCAAAATCTGGGACTAGTGATAGGAGCTCACCCCATCATGTAGCACTTGGGCCTTGAACTGCCAACCTTCCAATCTTGTGATCATCAGAACTGGTGTCTTAGTCACCACATACACAGGGCTTATATGTAATAACAATGTGTATGTGTGTATGCCTCAAGTTGCCTGTTGACTTATGGTGACCTCATGAATTTCATATTTTTTTCTTAGGCAAGAAATACTCAGAAGTGGTTTTGTCAGTTCATCTATATTTCACCTGAAATATAGCCTACAATATCTGGTATCTACTGGCAGTTTCCCATCCTAGTACTAATCAAGGCTGACCCTGTTTAGCTTCCAGGATTAAAAAGGATCTGGTACCTTTATGGTATTTAGGCTGTAATAACAATAGGGATGTCAAAACGTCTTAGTTTCCATGCATTTCTCCAAATCCCACCTGCATTTTCTTCCCATCCCTGTTTCATACTGGGCTGCAACCTTTGATTTTCTTTCCATGTGTGTGCTTTTATTTATTCATTTTACCTCTGCTACAAATTTCTCCATTGTATTTATGTTTCATTTACCCCCCTCCCTTTTGTATGCATTTTTAGCTGTTCTTATTTTAAAATTCTGCCTGTTTGGGATGAACCTTACTTTTTTTCACATTTTGTAAGGCTTGCAAGTGTGTCAATTTTCAGCATGTCTGTGTTTCTTTTCACAATGGTTCTTGTGAAGCATGAAAATGCAAGTTTTGCCAAGACTGTGAAGTCTTACAATACTATTTCCCATCCGATAACAATAGATAACTTATAAAATATAGACTGCACACCCCCAAATAGGAGAAGAGTGAAATGAAGTTCTACCTTTTAAAATATCATTGGTCTCAAATTGTTTCAGGATGAGAAGGCCTTGATGACAGGTTTCCACTATCATTGGAAATCTAAATGTGAAATTAACATTTGAAATATGAATGGACAATGGCACAGATGACCCCAGTAATAATTTATTTTATTTTTTAAAAATATTTCATCTGAAGTGAAAGATTGTAAACACAAAATTTTATATTTTGCCTGTGGTGCTTTTTTTATTTCTTACATTGCAGAATCTTTATAAAAACATCAGTACCATTGCCACAGCTGCCAAACATGAATGAATACAATTTGAGATCTCTACTGCCTGTGCAAATGGGTGCTCTGAGGCTGGTGATGACTGGAACCCATTGCAAATAGATAATTTCAACACCTTTGCAGCTTGAATAGCTCTTCAAACCTGTCTAGCACTTCAAAGGTCTCTTGTTAGCTCTTCAAAGGACTCAGACACCTGGATCAAGGCAGATACAAAAGTATTTGCCCCAAGTTCAACTTAAGCCCAGTCTGATGGCAAAGGTCTCTGAGATCCCTGGAGGGAAGACATTTCAGACAGTGGTGTCTCAACCTCTCCTACAAAATGAAATAATAGGAGAAGCATCTGTCTCCATCCTTAACTGTGAGAGAGAGGGGGAAAAAAAACCCTGATGGAAGTAGCCATGAAGGTAGTCATGGTTCTCCTACCATTTCAAGAGTTAACCACCCTTTGAGGCATGTCTCTGATATCGGGCTCAGTTTATCCATTAGGCAAAGTAAAGCGGCTCAGTGCCAGGAAAAACAAACTGTGCTGCTTGGACTTGAAAATGTTATTGAATTTATTGATTGTATATTAGAGTATCGAAAGCCAGTGTCTTATAGTGATTTGAGCAATGGACTATGACTCTGGAGACCAAGGTTTGATTCCCTGTTCAGCCATGGAAATCCACTGGATGACCCAGGAACAGTCACACAGGCCCTTTACAGACGGGCACCCTAGGACGGACTCAGTCCGTGTTAGGGTTAGAAAGGGGTGTCTCTTCCAGATGCCCCTAACCCTAGCACGGACTGAGTCCATATGAAATGGCAGTGGCCGTTCCACAAGGCCGCCGCCATCTTGACTTGGCGGACATGCTGCATCCATATGTCGTGCCCTGGAAATGACATCACAAGTGCGCACTTTGGCACTTGTGGCGTCTCTTCCGGGGCGCAGGAAGGAGTGCGATTTTCATGCTCCTTCTTTGCAGCATCCGGGAACCGCGCTGTTTGGCTGCTGCGGTTCCTGGATGCTGCAACCGGCAGCGGCACAAGACTGCTCCTCCTGGGCGGTCTGTAATGCGCCACAGTTTCAGCCTGTGGTAGGTTCTCCTTAGGGTCACCATAAGTCAGAAAGTCTTGAAGACACACATAACAGTAACACTATTAGTGTATAAGGTAAAGAGTTGTTGGGAGCAGGGAGGGAATTGAATGGTGGGATGAATGCTGATGGGGTGAATGTTTGAGGAGATTTGGTGAATGACAGTAAATGACAATTGAGAGTTCAGCTGGTCAAGTTAGACTACAGTTAGAATAATAGAAGGGAGTTTGAGTTGAGTAGTTTGTTCTTTGTTAGTCTGTCTCATCTGCTTTTTACTAGGCAGCAACTTGGTTGATATTGATGCAGATGCAGAACTCTGTGCACCTCCTCCTACCAACTGTCTGCTCTTGGCTGTTTCTTCACTGCCAATTAAGCATCACTCAGGGTTTCTTTACATACCTCTCTTTTTGGCTGTTGTCCTTGTAACTGAGCGAAAGGGCAGGTTAGGAAGCTTAAATAAAGCCAGGGAGCAACATTTGTTGAAATTTTGTCTGTGAAATACTTGACAGCTTTGCTTGAAAATCTTATACAAGCTCTCCTCTTACCATTAAGGCAAAGGTGACTGCTGCCAGAGTTAAGTGAGATGCTGTTGTTTTGAAATGGTGAGGATAAGATGCTATATGTCAGCTCCTGGTCTTTTTTTTTTTTTTTTTATGGGGATCATGGTGAAAAAAGTCAGTCAGTTCTGGATAGTTCACAGGAGGGAGCCTGTTCCTTTCAGGCTTTGAAAACATGTGATTCCTCATTAGGAAAGTCACATACATTTCAGCCTGAAGCCTTTTGCAGAGCTGATTCTTTTTGAAATGAGTAGCTGCCTAGCTTAGCATCCTTTCTATCCACTAGCTTCAGATATCAATTCTATAGAGAACGGATGTTATTTGTCATCATATTGAAATATTCTTATTCACAGTATCAAAATATTTAAGGGTAACAACAATACCTTCTTTATCTACAATCAAGCTTCAAATCATCCTGCAAACATATACATGAATATTATCATTTTTTCATGAGATAGAAAGTTGCTATTCTTATATTCTATGTTTATAGTATTTGATTAAATTTGGTCATGGACTCCAGCTTGTTTCTTTTTAGTTTTGAAATTTTATTAATTATTTGCACAAAAGTAAATTTCCCTTTGCTCTTGAGACAGGGGGGAGGGATCCATGGGATCCTATGTGAACCCACTACCTTGGAATTCACATTGGTCCGGTGGTGAAGCCGAGGCAAGTGGAAGCAAGAAGCTTCGGCTCTGCTCCCTTACTACCTCAACGTGACCCATTTAAGGGTCCCCCAACAACTGGGAGGGCCAGAAGGGTACCCGAAACGCGGGGGTTTCGGGGCGAGGGTCTGCCGGGGGCTTGAGAACCCTACCAACCTGCAATAGGGACAGGCGTGAGGGTTCCGCGAAAGCCGCAGGACCGTCGATGTTGAGGCTCAGTAAGTCGTCAGACATCAGCCTTGGGACAACCTTTTAATCGAGATTAATATCCCGGGAAACCCGACGGGATAAGTTTACAATTTTCCTCAACTTTTGGGAGGAAAACAATTAGCGGGATCCTATCCAAAGTTGCGAAGAGGAGTTTAAGACCTTCTTTAACCGTTCTTTCATTCAGTATTTGGAGGATAAGGCGAAATTAAAACTTTTGGATTCAAAAATAATTGTTGAAGGGAGAAAATAAGAGGCAAGAATATGAGATATAGAGACTTTGAGAAACTCAATTGAAAAATGTGGTTCACTTTGATTTGAAATTAATTTGTTTACCACAGTCTTTGCTTCGGTTAATTGCTTTGTGACCCGCGGAGGAATAACAGCTGAGAAAACCACCAGCTGAAATAGCTTTCACTTAACTGTGACGGGGAAATTACAAACCCAAGGGAAAGGGAAAAGGAACTCTTCTTTTTGGATCGGTTTTGCTTTGGTATTGGAATCCATACGAAAGATATTTAGAGAAGAAGGTTAGAGAATATTGGATTGGAACATTGGACTCTTCATTAAAATTTGGTAAATATATTTTTCTTTCCCCTTTCTCCTTCATTTTTTTTGGATGAGTACAAAATAAGCTCTCTATAAGGACTGGAATACTGTAAATGGAAACAAGGGGAACCAAGAGCAGAAAAGAAAACATGAGCGGAGGAGGACACTCAAACCCAAGACGCAACTCCATGGAATGGGGGGGGAAACAACCGGACATATCTACAGTCATATTACAAGAACTGAGGGAATTTAAAAAAAACTTTAAGCTGGAAATAAGGGAAGAGCAAAAAGCTTTACGAGGGGAGATAAGAGAAGATATGATTTCACAAACGGAAACCTTATCTCGTAAAATTGATTTGATAAACAAGGATATTTCAGAGATTAAAAAGGAGGTCAAATCTACAGTCAAAAAGACAGTGGATTTAGAAAAGAAATTTATGAAGCTAGAGAAACAACAGACTTACGAAGAGGCTTTAATACAAATACAAGAAAAAAGGCACAGAGATAAAGCTATTAAGATTAGAGGCTTGGAGGAAAGTGAAAATGAGAATTTAGAGGAGCGGTTATTACCCCCGCTGGCAAAATTTTTGGATGTCTCACTTGAAATGCTTGAATCTCAAACGGATAAAATTTTCAGAGTGAGCTCTAAAATAGCTAAGGAAAAAGGGCTTCCCAGAGACATTGTACTTTGTTTCACCTCCACGAGACTAAAAGAGAGATGTATTCAAAGGAACTATAAGGAAAACCTGGTGATACAAGGTTCCCAAATCAGCATTTTTAAAGATCTCTCATTACAAACTATCAAACAGAGGCAACAATACAAACCCCTCACTGCTTTACTTCAGAAAAAAAACATCAATTATAGATGGTCGAACCCAGAGGGAATAACATGCTGGTTTAACAATAAAAGAATAAGAGTAAACTCCTTGGAAAAAGCAAAAGAATTCCAAAAAAATCTATTACTGCAAGAACAGCAAGAATACGACACAGACCAGGAAGTGTCAAGCGAAGAAGGAGAGATCAGCGGAAAGGATCTACACAGTGACACCGAAAGGGAGCACTCATTTGACAACTTAGATCCATCAAAAGAAAATCCGGAGGGAGCTTTCGGAAAAGCTAAAGAACTGGGCAAGTAATTGTCCCCTGGACTCAGAGGTTTAAAACTAAAATATTGTGAGTGGTCAGATTTTTACTTATTTATGTATCAAATTTTGTAGTTATTCCCAGTAAAATATTAGTCAAATATTGTTTGGGTTAAGGAAAACTTTGGGGTAATAGGAGAATCGATTTAATAGAATAATAACAACATGGTTAAAATAGCTTCATGGAATGTGGGCGGTCTAAACAAGGAGAGAAAGAGGAAACAAATATTTCATTTTTTGGAAAAGAGGAAATATGACATAGTTTTATTACAAGAAACGAAAATCCAAACAAGGGAGCAAAAATATTTAAGAAACCCTAGATTGGGTAATTGTTTTGCTGCGACACTTAATAAAAAAAAGAGGGGATTGGTGACATATGTTAACAAGAGATTTCAAACAAAGATGATAGAAACGGATAAGGAAGCGAGATTTCAGATTATGGAAATAAACACAGGACGATCTATACTGAAAGTAGTTAATATTTACGGACCCCTAGACAATAAGAAAGACTTTTTCCAAAAACTAAACGACAAACTGATGGTTTATGATAGTAATAATCTTATTTTGGCAGGGGATTTTAATGGGGTATTGAATCCCAAAAAAGACAGAAAATCGTTAAAGAAAATAAAAACCAACCAGGGTTCCCTACCAAATACATGTCGGGAAATGATTAAAGAGCATGATCTAATTGATGCATGGCCCCTTAAAAATGGGGAAAAAACAGGCTATACATATTACTCAGGAGCACATAAATCCTGGTCAAGGATAGACTTATTCTTAATTTCCAGGAATTTGGCTCTAAGAACTAAAAATATGGAGGTAGATTGCAAAACCTTTTCAGACCACAATTTAATAGACATGACATTACAGGAAAAAATAAATAAAGATTTTACGTGGCGATTACAAAACGAAATCCTGGAGGATGAACTTTTTATAGGAAAAATGAGAGAGGAAATCAAATCCTACTTCCAGATTAATAGTTCACCTGGAATGAAAATGAAAACGATCTGGGATGCTGGGAAAGCTGTATTTAGAGGGATACTGATAAAAAGAGCAGCTGAAATTAAAAAGGAAAAAGTGGAGAGAGAAAATAAGTTGTTAGCAGCCATTAAAGAAAAGGAACAGAAAATACAGGGACAACCGGGAAATAAGAAATTAATAAACGAATTAAAAATATTACAAAATCAGTATCAAAGTAGAACTAATTTAGAAATAGCAAGGGATTTAAAAAGAACGAAACAAAATATTTTTGAAAATGGGAATAAGGTGGGGAAATGGCTAGCTAAGAAATTAAAAAAAGAGAGAGAGATAAGATCTGTTACAGAAATTAAAAAAGGGAAAAATACTTTAACAACCCAGAAGGAAATTCTTGGAGAATTTAAGAATTATTATAGGAAGTTATTTAGAGGTAAAACCCAAAGCCACGAAGAGAATGACCTTATAAAAAACTACATAAAAGACAAAATTAACTACAAATTGAATTTGGAACAAAAAGAAATCTTAAATAAAAAGATAACCAAACAAGATATTATGGCGGCTATAGCTGCTTTGAAGGAAGGGAAATCACCAGGGGAAGACGGTTTTACACCCTTATTTTATAAAAAATTCCAAACTGAATTATTAGTACCTCTGGAGAAATTATTTGATTCCATAGAAAAAGAAGGGATTCCTAGTTCATGGGAAAAAGCCATTATAACATTGATTCCTAAAGAAGAGAAGGATCCCAGACTGACAGCGAACTACCGCCCAATTAGCTTGCTTAATGTAGATTATAAGATCTTTACTTCGATTTTGGCAACGAGGCTTAAGAAAGTTCTATCTCAGATAATAAGCCCAGATCAGAATGGATTCCTGCCAGGAAGGCAGATACGAGATAATATTAGACCAATTTTGAACAGCCTGGAGTTCTATCATGTAAATAACAACAAAAAATTTGCTCTTATAACTCTCGATATGGAAAAGGCTTTCGATCATTTAAGATGGAATTTTTTGTTTGAAGTAATGAGAGCTATGGATTTTGGAAAAAATCTTTTTCTTAACCTGGTGCAACAGATTTATTTCAAACAGTCGGCTAAAGTAACGGTAAATGGGGAAAGATCCTCAGAATTCCAGATAGAAAGAGGGGTAAGACAAGGGTGTCCCCTCTCTCCCCTACTTTTTTTATTAGCTATAGAAGTATTAATCATTGCGATTAATCAAAACAATTTAATCAAAGGTTGCAAAGGAGGCAAGAAGGAAACAAAAGCGAAGGTATTCGCAGACGATGTGGCATTATTAGTGGAGGACCCTCAGTTAAGCATTGATACAATTTGTAAAGAACTAAATACATTTGGAATACACTCGGGCCTGAATATCAACAAAGAAAAAACAGTTATGCTAACAAAGAATTTATCATCTACTGATATAGAGATAATTGCCAAAAAATCAGGATTTAAAGAAGCTAAGAAAATTAGATATTTAGGAATATGGCTTGCAAAGGATAACTTACAACTATATGAGAATAATTATCAGAAGATGTGGAAAGAAATAAGAGAGAAATTAAGTAGATGGAATAAACTTAATCTGTCTTTGTTCGGCAGAATGGCCTCTATAAAAATGTCTATTTTGCCAAAAATAATGTTTCTGTTTCAGAACCTTCCTATCACATTAAATGAGAAAACATTTAAGGAATGGGAAAACGAATTAAAAAGATTTTTATGGAAAGGACAAAAACCCAGGGTAAACTGGTCGGTTCTGAAGGATGCAAAATCAAGAGGAGGGTATGGAGTACCAGATCTGAAAATTTATTATTGGGCTTGTTCATTATTATGGATTCAAAACTGGGTTAAACTAGATAATAAAGAGATACTGGAATTAGAAAGAGAACAACTTAGATTTGGATGGCACGCGTATATATGCTATGGGAAATTGAAGCAAAATAGGGATTTTTTAAACCATCCTATCAGAAAGTCACTTCTAGGAGTGTGGAACAAAATTTACAAAATGTTTTATTTTCACTTACCAATTTGGACCTCCCCACAGGAGGCCTTTTTTGGAAGATGGCATATACAAGATAGATGGATAACATACAAACATTTTATGACAATAGATGCAAAAGGAGTTCCCGTTCCAAAGGGTCTAGACAAGCTTAAAGAGGAGGGATACCAAATGACATGGTTTAATTATATTCAGTTAAACCAGAGACTTAAAAAAGATATTAAAGAAATAGGGATAGAAACCAATTTCAATGAACTAGACAAAATTTTCTGGCAACCAGACAAAAATAAAATTAAAAAATTTTACCATCTAATCTTAAAAAGGGTAACGGAACACATTACGGTCAAGGACTATATGATAAAATGGTCAAAAGATCTGGGGACAATAATACAATATGAAGAATGGCAAAAAGCATGGGAGAGAACAGATAGGTTTACAGTGGCACAAAGCCTTAAAGAGAATTACTTTAAGATAGCCAACAGATGGTACATCACCCCATGGAGACTTAAGAAGATGTTTAAAAACAGTGAAGGGCTATGTTGGAGATGCAATAGAAAAAAAGGAACACTGTATCATATGTGGTGGGGTTGCAGTATGATTAAAGAATTTTGGGAAGTGGTACACAAATCCCTACAAAGTATTCTACAATATAAATTTGTAATGGATCCCAAATTATATTTATTGAATATAACCACCTCACTAAAGACAATGGAGACAAAATATTGGAGACTAGTATTAAATCTTATCACTGCAGCCAGAATAACAATAGCTAAGTTATGGAAATCCGAAGTGATTCCATCATGGGAGGACTGGATGCTTAAAGTGCTCGAAATATGGGAATTGGATAAGATATCAAGTGAAGTGCAAAACAGGGACAAGAAGAAAAGAAAAGAACAATGGGAAAGAGTTCTATTACACATAAATAAGGAATGGGACATAAATGTGATAAGGATCAATACTTAAGAGGGAAATCTTAACGTAACAAAATTCTATGACTGGAAGCAAAGTTTATTTTTTTTTTCTACTGTAATTCACTATATCTCATATCATGTACTTTTTTTCTAACTAACAGTTTAAATATAGATCTGAGGAAGTATAACAAGATGATTCTGAATACAAGATAACTATATGAAAAGCCGTTTACTAAACCTTTTGGGGGAACTCTGGCGATTTCGATCCTATACTTCATGATTTCTCCAAAAAGACACAAAAGAAAGATAAGGGGTACAAACACCATAAGATGTTTTCTTTAATGTAAGGATTCAAGACGACATGATATATAAGTATGTCTTCTCTTTGATAAAAAATACCTAGATACATTGTACGGAGGAAATAATTGAAATTAAATTTTTCTAATAACATATTGTTAGGGTGAACAGTTGCAAGGTAATGGTTATATCATGTACTGTCCTTTTTTTTCTTTATAATGGATAATAAGTATGTATGATACAAGAAATAACATTTTTGACTATTAGGTCTGCAAAAAGGAAACAAACTATAATTTAATAATCCTCGAGCATAGGGTAGGAACCGGGACAAGGAAGTTATTGGGTTAAACTTTTATTGAGAAAGAACAGGAAGAGTACATATATTTTTTTTTTTGGTCTTTTTTTTTCCTCACTGGTTTTTCTCCCAAGTGTATCATTGCATAATGGTTTGAGTATATACTTTTATGTATTAGGCATTTGGTAGTGACACTATGGAAGAAACAAGTATTGTAAAATTGTTTATTTCATTATGCTTACTCTGTTCTGATGTTTTTATAAAAATTTAATAAAGAATATAATTAAAAAAAAATAAAAAAAAAAAAAAGGAATTCACATTGGGCCTTCGCATCTGCCAAGATTTGGTGGCAGCTGTGTATTTTGCCACTGATATGGCAAAACTGCGTACTGGTGGCCAAGACTAGACCAGGTGCTGTTTGTGGCACAGATCAGAAAGTACTCATTTCAAAAATAAAAGTAAAACTCAGGGGGAGAAGAAAACCAGTCATTGTACCAAAATATGATTTAACCAACATTTCCACAGAATTAATTGACGATATAAGAAACAGATTTAAACTAAGAATAATAGATTGTGAACCAGAAGAGCTTTGATCTTGGTGTCATCTGTTATACAATGGAAAGGAGAAGCCAGACATAGTCAAACACGCATTCTAGACTTTAGAAGAGCGGATTTCAGTAAACTTAGAGAAGTATTGAGGGTGATCCCGTGGTCAGAAATACTAAAAGGGAAGGAAGTTCAGGACGGATGGGAGTTTCTCAAAAGAGAGATACTGAAGGCACAATCTCAAACAGTTCCAGTGAGAAAGAAAAATGGGAGGTGTCTCAAGAAACCAAGATGGATGACTAAGGAACTTTCAACCGAGCTAAGTTTGAAACGGAACACGTATAAGAAATGGAAAAAGGGGGAAATCATAAAAAAGGAATTAAAAGAAATAGCAGGAATGTGTAGGGGTAAAGTCAGAAAAGCTAAAGCGCAGAATGAAATCAGGCTTGCTAGAGAGGTTAAAAAGAATAAAAAGGGATTTTTTGGATATGTCCGCAGCAAAAGGAAGAAGAAGGAAATGGGAGGGCCACTGCATGGAGAAGATGGCAAAATGTTAAGAGTGGACAGAGAAAAGGCAGAATTACTCAACACCTTCTTTGCCTCAGTCTTCTCAGAAAAGGCCACTTGAAATATTGTGTCCAGTTCTGGGCACCACAATTTAAACAGGACATTGAGAAACTGGAGCGTGTCCAGAGGAGGGTGACTAGGATAGTGAAAGGTCTGGAAACCTTGCCCTATGAGGAGCGACTCGGGGAGCTGGGGATGTTTAGCCTGGAGAAGAGAAGGTTAAGAGGTGATATGATAGTCCTGTTTAAATATTTGAAGGATGTCATATTGAGGAGGGAGCAAGCTTGTTTTCTGCTGCTCCAGAGAACAGGACCCGGAACAATGGATGCAAGCTACAGGAAAAGAGATTCCACCTCAACATTAGGAAGAACTTCCTGACAGTAAGGGCTGTTCGACAGTGTAACACACTCCCTCGGAGTGTAGTGGAGTCTCCTTCCTTGGAGGTCTTCAAATGGAGGCTGGATGACCATCTGTCTGGGATGCTTTGATTTGGATTTCCTGCATGGCAGGGGGTTGGACTGGCTGGCCCTTGTGGTCTCTTCCAACTCTATGATTCTATAATTCTAAGTTTGTTCGTTCTTCAATTTTGAGTTTGATGGATTTGGGTTATTGCACAGTTGGCAAAGAATTTCAGCCTCCGTAGTGACTAAAAGAGTGAGTTAGAATAGCATAAATTGGACCCATTAATCACTAACAGGTGCCAGCCCAGGTTGTATGAAGGATTAACTTCTCATTTATATTTTCTGAATCTTCAGAAACACAGACTTTTCTTTTGATGCCCCTGCCAAAGAGATGTGGTGGACATTTAAGAAATACATAGAACTTTACTGCATTGGCCCTGGAATGGGCCTGTAGCATTCCAAAACGGAACGTTCCAGGGATGCTTGGCAGCTGGGAACGGATTTTACCACACAGCAAGAACGCTGCCACCACTGCCGAGCATCCCTATCCCATTCCGGATGTGTTCCCCAGGGGGCGATTTCCAGGAACGCTTCTCAAATCGTCCCCTCTGGGACACATCTAGAATGGGATCCCTATTCCTGGATCTGTCTTTCAACTGACCAGGAGCACCTCTGTTTTGTTTGGATTAAGCTCCAATTTGTTTGCCCTCATCCAGTCCATTACAGCAGCCAGACACTGGTTAAGGACAGAAACACCTGGGTATCATTCACATACAGGTGACACCTTACTCCAAAACTCTGGATGACCTCTTCCAGCCATTTCATGCAAAGCATAGGGGACAGGACTGAGTCCAGAGGGATCCCACAGGCCAAAGGCCAAAGAGTTGAACATATATCCCCCAGCACCACCTTCTGAGAATGCCCCTCCAGGAAAGAGTGGAGCCACTGTAGAACAGTACCTCCAAGCCCCATCCATTTGTGCTCCCACTAAAGGCTGGATGGATGAGAGAGCAGAGGGAGGAGGGTCAGTTCTTTCAAGACATATCACACATTTGCCTTTCACCAAGGGATAGTTCCCTTTCTATAAGAGTTAAAGTAGATTACTTACATTGACCTGTGGATAGGTTGACTCAGGTTTTTGGGGTTATTTTTTGACTAAAATTTCTAGACTTATACACGAGTATATACAGAATATGCAATTTTGGTAGCACTATTGGCTTTGTTGCAGTGATTTTATTTTCTGCTGCTGGTTTTACACTGTATTAAATTTTATGTTCTATTTATTTTCAGGCTTTTATGACCTTGTTTAATAATTATTTGCTTTAATTTCTACCAGAAGCTCTCCAGAGAACTTATGTTAATGGGTGGCATGTAAATATTATAAGTAAAAAAAGTTCTAAATCAACAAGATTGATTTTGGGAAATATTATTCCTATAAAATATTTCCAAATCATTGTCTAACATTTTAAACAAACAGCAATCTTTGCTGAGCCCTTATGAATAAAAATGGCATTTAAGCCATTTTCAGTTCAGGCTTAAAATTAACTGAAGAGGAAAGGAGTTCCACATTGTTTTCTTCCTCAAGGGTTTTCAGTATATCTAAGCAAAGTTTCAAAATGGAAAATAATGAGTAGGGGGGGAAATGTTTTTCTCCAATTCCCAGAACAGTTCACCTTTTATATTTATTTGCAATCAACAACAATACCTCACTGGCACAATTTTATTAATCATACTTTTCCACTTCACATAATCTAATTAATATCACAAAATGTCCATCTCTTTTTTAAAATAACAATGAAATCCATCATAAGTAGCCTGTAGTATTCTAGAGCATAATGTAACATAGCACATTAGTCTGCATAGTATAGCTGTTTTTGTTGTCAGCTTTTGATTAATATATTCACATAAACACAATCATTCCCAATCTTAACTGGATTTTAAAAATGATTTTGATATTGATGCTCTCTCAGGTGTATGCTTATGTTTGGAACTAATTTTTTTGTGTGTGACAGCACTGAATTTATGATCATTGAAATAATCTGAAATAATCAGCCTGAAGACTAAACCTAGAAAGTATATTTTACGGCATACAGGCCTGCCTTTTTGCTTACAATTTTTCTTCAGGCCTCTGCTTACTATTTGATGTCCTGTTCATATCTTTTACTTGACTAGGCAACCCTACAGAGTCATTGGTTCTACATCAACTTTCCATCACAAAGTTGATTTGGATGTATCTTACTTTTCATCTCAAATAGTGCAGGTTTCTTCCTCCCACTTCCTACACAGCCATCTTCTTTAGCGTATGAGAGTTAGAAATCCCAATGAGCAGAACAGAATTGAAAACCTGGCACATCCTTAATTACACAGGAGCATTTCAGTGATGCAAAGAGCTTAATTATTACTTTTTTATTTTAGCTGACGTTTTCAGACATAGGATAATGAATGGTCTGTTTCAATGAACTTGGTTTACAGCATGCAATTCATTAGCAATGCTACTTTTTTCCCTCTTTAGGCAAACAGAGCAGTTCTTGTGGATTTATCATATATAGAGTGATCAGATGGCACAAATATCAGAGCAGTATCAAGTAAAAGTGGCCATATTAGTGTCACAAAGGAGAGATTAGAAAGAACTAGATTTGCATCACAGCTGCTATATATACAATCCTATAGAGCATGTGTGCTTATGTAGACATACACATACAATATTATTCTCTACCAACTACATTGTAGGAAAGCTGTCTGCCTCCTACTTCAAGGAGATAAGCTATAGTCAGAAAAGTTAGATATTTTACATAAATTGATAGTATTGATATTGTTCACATGAAACTAAAATTAAGTGAATTATATTTCTATGCAGATGCATTTTGTGTAAAATATATTTACTACAACTTCTGTTATATCATTCACAATGTTTAAAAAGCATACTCTCTGTATTTATACTTTTAAGAAAGGAGAAATCAATTTGTTATTTATAAAAATAAGTTTAAATGGGGGATGTCCCAAGCCTTATTTGTAGTTGAATTTTTCTTTAGCGTTTGAGATTTTTTCAGTCAATGGTCTGTGTATCCAGACTTAATCACACAGTATGTTAAATACATTGTCACACTCCCGATGTTCTTGTTATGTGCCATCAGTTTGGCTTCAGCTTACACTGACTCTATGAATTACAATGGTGTAAATGTTGTTACACAAGCAGTTGAAGTTTGTTGGAAGTAGCTGAAGGCTTGTGTCCTATTCATGGTTGTTCATGCCTTGTGACACTGACATAGACTGTCATGGAAGTGACTATTCTGTCTAGGAGTGTTCAGGGGTGTGGTGCTTAGTGGTAAGTATGGAGTTAGATCAGTTCTTGTGAAATGGGAGAATTCATGGGACTGCCCATTACAGTTGTGTAATGCTGTGACCCTGTGTAATGGTGTGACTCTGTAAATACAATTTAGACATTCTGTGTATATTTATGTGCTGGTAAAACTAAAGTTCAACTCCTGTATGACCCACCACAGAAAATTACATTCTTTATTTGCTTGGGAAGGCAACCAGGGATAACCCAGGTCATGGGTGCAGTTGAATGATTTATACAAATCACAACCAATAACAAGGAATCAAGAAGTAGGTTCTGAAGACTCAAATTACTTATGGGAACAATTAATTGAAGGATTTATACAAATCACAGCAGATAAATGGGTTCAAAAAGTGATGAAGAATCAGGTGAAGGCAGAAGATTGATCTAGGATTAGCCTGTGGAAAAATTATTCTGGGGGGCTGTCCAAATGGGCCAAAAGGTCTACGTTCCACCATCACCCCTGGCCTTGCATCATCCTGTTTGGACAATGCAAGCCAATACCCTGGGCCAGGATCACGCTAGATCCTGGCAGACTAGACATGGATCCAGTGGATCCAGCCTGATCCTGAGGTAAACATGCTGTAAGATGGTTCAAACTGGTCCCCATGTGCCATGGAGTTTCTTGGAAACTCCCTAGCAAACCCTGGCTGATCAAACAGCTTTGTGTGCCCCTTACTACCATCTGTCATTGTCACTAGTAAGCAGACCCCTGCTGTGGAAACATGGCACCTGGACACATGGGTGCTTCTGTGTGAGACCTGGAGACTGATGTCTGCTCTTTAGTGGAAATGACAGATAGAGGTATGGAATCACAGTCGAGTGGGTGTGTAAACACCCGCCTGTCCCCACACCAGCCCAGGGCTGATTGAGTTTTGCATCCAGGGAAAGAAAGGCCCTGGCCCAGCTGCTCAGTCCCCAGGAAGATATTAGGAGTGTGTGAATAAAAACAAATAGTGAAGCCTCATTCTCACTCAGAGAAAATAATACAAAGAAACTTGAGCTGTGTGAGGCATGGTGGAAGACCTCCCCCCGCAAAAGGCATTCTACATAAATGTAAAAATTAAGATTGAGTACTCCCCAATAAACAAAATCAGCAAGAAATAAAGTAAAATAAAATAAATTAGGAGGTGAGAATTAAGTTTGGGAAGTAGAGAAAAACTAGATCTAAGTGGAGAAAAAAAATGTTTGTTCTTTTCTTCCCAACTCATGCTTTTATGTTTGAAAGATTCTCAACTCCTTAGGTGGCCAGCAGTTCTTCATTTGATATACACTCTTGAATTAGAGGTCTGTTGCCTGCGGGCAGAACAGCTTGATTAAAAATATTTAATTATCACAACAATTTTATCACCTTTCTATTGACACCTTTTGGAATTGCCCAAAGGTAACTAAAAGGCTTATTCAGCTTATGACAAATACATCATTCTAAATATCTTTCATGGTCTGTAAAAGGCCTTGAAACACAGTCATCAGCCTCAGCATATTGATATCTGGCAATGATGGAACACTACTTTTTTTTTTTTACTGTGTATTGGGAGGGACTGTGTATTCTTCTTTTTATGTTAAATATATTTTTCTAGGGGAATAAAGTACATCCCTGTCAGTCCCCTGGAATCTTTCAGAAGCATTTAATACCATTCACTATGGTGTTTTTCTAGTTCATTTGGCTGATATGATACTTGGAGACATTGCCTTGCAGTAGAATCATAAAATCATAGAGCTGGAAGAAACCATAGGGGCCATTGAGTCCAACCTCCCGCCAAGCAGGGACACTAATCAAAGCACCTCAAACAGATGGCCATCCAGACTCTGAGATCTGCACCAGATCACAAATTAGTTGATTTTCTTTCTGTCTGTTTTCTTTACTCTCACATCCATACATGGTGATGGGGAATACCATGGTTTGGATGATCCTAACTTTAGTACAGTATTCAGTGTTATGTATTCGCACTTTATGATCTTGTGTAGTTCTTTCATAGCTGCCCTTCTCAGTCCTGATCTTCTTCTGGCTTCTTGACTATAGTCTCCACTCTGATCAATGTTTGATCCCAAGTGTTGGAATTCTTTGGCTATTTCTATTTTATCATTTTCTAGGATGAATTTATCTTTTTTTTTTTTGGTAGTCATTATTTTTGTTTTCTTAATATTCAGCATTAAGTCTATTTTAGCACTTTCTTCTTTGGCTTTCTTTAGTAATTGTTCCAGAAAGATGCAAATCATGACTCTTGTTCTAAATTTTCAAAGAGCTGTATAAGATGATACAAGTATTTCATTTGTTTACAGTGCTCAGTTACTGTTAATGTGTGAAAGCAATGAATCTGCTAATGACTTCATACTGCATTTGAAAGAATGAGTTCATATTCATGTAAACTCATGTAAAAATAAAAATCATTTCGTCTGAAACATGCAAATACATTTTTTTGTCCCCTTTCCTTCCTCTTTTTTAGTTTGCAAGCTTAGAATTGTAGCACAAATCCACCTGTTTTGATACACTATGTCAAAAAAATTCTGGAGTGATTTTGCATCCCTTTAAACCAACATTAATTGGAGTATAAAGAACCTGTCCCATTGTAAATTATCTTTTACAATGATTTCTATAAAACTTTCAATAGACTTGTTCTCCACAGAAATCAGTTCAGGTACGACTAAAAGCTTTGCTGCTGTTTTCAAATATAATTACAATTTACTACTGCTGTAACTTAAGTCTATAAATAAAATATTTATTTAAATTCTTGCCCACTAAAATCCAAATCAAGATACAAAGATTAAAAAAAGTGAAAAACTAATCTATGGGAAAATAACATAGCAACTGCAAAAAAGTCAGAGTTTGCTTTGCATTGTGTTCAAACAGTAATCCTTCCATTTATTTTAAAAGAATGATGTAACTAAAGAGTGGCTAATTGTAAATGGGTGCAAAAAGGTAAAGGTTAGTGCTCTCTTGTATTATGGAGAAATAGTATATTTGAGAAGAAGAAATTAAATTTTCAGGTGGAGGTCAGCTTGGGAATCAAATGAATCCCTCTGATTCATGCAGAGTCATGCATTAACCACTTGAGATTTGAAAGGAAAAGATTTGAAAGCTTTCTTTTTCTCTCTATCCTCCTGCACAGATAATTGCCTTTAATAACTAAGTTGCTATTTTGGCTTCAGAATATCAGCTTTCCAAATTAGTTGTGTTCTGAAGGTCCTCCGGAGCATAAAATCTCTGATTAAACACTTTCTAAAGTTCATCCTACTGGTAAAAGTGAAAATTCCATTACTTTAGTTGGAGCAGTTGCCTTAATTTATCAAGATAGTGTTACAAGAAGGGAACCAAAATGAATGGAAGCAGCTGTCTTTATAATAAGCAGTCTTCAAAGAAATGACACATAATTTCACAAACCATCATTGTACTGCTTAATTTTTTAAAGAAAAAAATTCTGCACCATCTTGAATCCAAATAATGTTGGGTTAGGTAATAGAAACAGAAACACTGCATGTTATAAATGCATGGGTTCTCCCCCTAAAAGAACATGATTCTAGAAAACAAGGTTAGAAAACAGTGGTGTGTAATTATATCAGTAAATTCTGCTAAATATTTTATAGATGTTGTCAAAATAAATTCTAATCTGATGCCCAAATCTTCATTTTTGATGTTTTTACAAGTTTCATTGTGTTTATTTTTATAGTGTTTTACGTCTAATATGTCTTGTATGTTGTAATTTTGATGAAATTACTAGCATGTCAACTCTATATCAGTGAAACTTATTTATTGTGATACCATTTGATATATTAATTACAAAGATATTTGACTGATACAAATAAGGAGACCTGAAAGCTTCCAGGTTGATCTATGCCTTATGCCACATAGTTTTATGCCTTTGGAGATACCACACACAGTATTTGCAACCATAAAAGCAGGTATATCATTTTCATGAAGATAGGATTTTCTGAATATTTTTAGTTTGCATGTAAATTCATATTCTGGCATAATTTCATTAACAAACATGAAGACTCTCTTAACTGTACCTGGTTCAAGGCTGAAATGAACTGTGACTGAATAGGAAGCTATTATCCATGATTTGTCTGTTTGAACAATCAGTCATCATAGTTTTTCAATACTCTAGACTAGCTAGCTGTCATGAAAACAACTAACGTTTTACACATTTACCTGCTGAACTCTTGACCAACTTTCTGTTATCAACTCTCTCAACTGTTCAGCATTTGGCTGAACAAATCACCTGGTTTTGTTTTGGTTGCAAATTTGTGATATTTGGGAGACTTATTGGACAGTATGTGTGCATATGTGTGAACAATATTTACTCCTAGAAATGAAAAACATGGATATTAAACAGAAATATAACCTAATCTTCAAACTGTTTTGCAGCTCTTCAGTGTGTCAAGGCTCACTTACCCAGGCTTATTGTACCAGCCTTCTGTCTGCTCTTGGTCACATTGTACCAAACGATATATGCTTCATATGTAATAGGGTTTTGGGGGGAGGGGTATAAAATAACTGTAAATTCATAGGAGCAAGAATATATTGTGAGGAATATTGCAAGCAGGGAAGAGGTGTTAAGGAAGGCATATTTCCCCAATTCAAACTTTTTTCCTAAGCATCCAGGAATGGTCCAACCTCTGTCTGCAGTGGGAAGTAAAATGAGCCCCAACACACACAGAGACACACAAACTAGACGATGCAGGAAGATCTAACCAGTAGAGATTACCCCTCCCATAATTCCAGAAAAAATGGAGGAGAAAACATGTCAAATGAGAGGAAAATATATATACAATGCCTGTGCCCTCTCCAAGAAGAAGAAGAAGCCAGTGCCCCCTCCTTGCCACTGCAAAATGTAAGAGGATGTAAATATAGCACCCCTACTGGGGACAGTTCTACTACAAACCTGCTTATTTCAGGAAATATATAGCAACTGTACAGCCATTCTTTGGCATGTTGGAGGTGCAAAGCTACTGTGGTCATGTCCTTCTCCTTCTTGGAGCACACTGCTGCTGCCTTCTTCTCTATGGGCCAGGAGTATGGCAGTCCTCCTCTTTCACAAGCCATCATTATGGATGAAACATGGACCTGGGGGGGAGGATGAAATTACACAGGACAAATTTTCATGGCATGAGTCCCTTGCTTCAGTGAGCCTTATGGTGGCATCAGCCTTGTAAGAGTTCTATCCCCTTATAGGGAAAGATATTTTTTTGTTTATTTGTTTTGTTCTGCGCATGATCAGTAGAAAACCCCAAGAGAGGAGAAACAATTACTTCCTTCCCTATACTCAGAGCAGTTTACAAGATTAAAAACAGATTAAAAACCGTACAATTAAAAAAATCAAAACATAGAAAAGTGTGAAAAGAGCTAAGAATATAGAAAAGAACTAAGATGAGGGCAGGGAACCGTCCAATTATAAAGATTGTATGTACAGCGCTGCATAAATTTACAGTGCTTTATAAATAAAGGTTAATAATAATAATAATAATAATAATATCTGGATGATACATCTGAAACGAATATCAGATTTGGTCCTTTTGTGCTTAGCTTTAGTGTTATCCCCAAACTTTATAAATGCCTATTAATGAATATAAATTTGGCACACTCATAAATCATGCTTATATTTCCAATGGATTTTTCCTCACCCACAGCTCTTCTACAGCTTGGATTGTTATCTGAACCAGAAATGGTTTCCCTTGTTTCACTAACATAATCACTTGCTGGTCAAGAGTTAGTGATGGTAACATTGGTGGCCACAAAACAAACAAACAAAGAGGCACAGACCATGGAGCCTTTCTCCTTTCACCTTCATATTTTTACTAACATTAAGCAAAAAGCTTTGATGCAACACTATGGCGGGTTACAAACGTATGGAATACGTATTAGGGTTAGGAAGGGGTGGTGCTTCCGCACCCCCCTAACCCTAGTACGTATTCCATACGTACAACATGGTGGCGCCCCTTCCACATGGGGGCCGCCATGTTTACGTATCGGACGCTGTGCGTCCGCACGTGTCACGGCATCCATGATGTCACGAGTCCACCCCTGGCGCCTCGCGACGTCATAGAGGCGTCGCTTAAACAAGCTCCATTTTGGAGCTTCTTTTTTGCTCCACAAGGGAGCCGCGCAGTGTGGCTGTGGCGGCTCCCTTATGGAGCAAACGGCGGCGGCGGCAGACTGCCTCAAAGTGGTGGTCTATAACCCGCCTATATAGCTTTTTTTGCTTACCTACTTTGTAACTCTGAAAAGCAAGCTATTATAAATCAGGCTGTATCTTTTGTCTTGAAAAAAGCTTAAGCATGGTCCCCATGTTTTCTTAATCAAAGATCATTACCAATTTCACTTAACTTGATTTAACATCAGAATGCAGGTAAATGAGGTAAGATAAAAAAATTAGGGGGTTAAACCTTAAATTTTAGGAGAATTACTCTGTCACATGCTGCCAGTTCCATGCAATTCATTTGACAGTGAAGCTTACAACATATTTAAGCAATTAACAGAAAACAGAAACACTGCAATTGGAAGAGATGGATGCTATCCCTACAAGATGAAGTAGAAAAAGACCTCTCCAACATTTCATTAGTTTATTGCCAGAGGCTAAAGGAAGTGAGAATTTAAAATGCAGTTGACAAAATTGAGTTTCAGACATAAACTTGAAAAGACAGCTAACAATGGCTTGGATTCCGAGTTGCCTTTTTCAACTGAAACATCACCTTTCTTCTGATTCAGTAGAGGCTTCTGCTGTCAGAAAAGGAGATCTCATTTTTGCTGATTCTCCCTTACATTTGCAGCTTCCCTCCATGCCACCATATTCTTCTGAAGACAATAGTGCCATTACCTAGAATTAATAGTCTGTCTCACACACACATTAACAGAGGGGGAAAAAGAGAGAAAGACTTATATGGCAATGTGCCATGTTTTTTTTTAAATTCAAAATGTGTTAAACCCAACTTACTGCACCTGGGGACCATTCTTCACCTTGTAGTAGCAACGGCAATAGAAATACTAATAGCAAGTGTATTTCTATACTGGTTATCAGTGAACTATCACTCCCTAAGCAGTCGAAAGCTTTCATGACCGGCCTCCATAGTTTTTTGTGGGGTTTTTTTGGGCTATGTGGCCATGTTCTGGATGGGGTCACACTTCTTCTAAAGGACTGTGTTTGTAGCTTGGGGGTGCTCCTTGACTCATCACTTCACCTGTCGTCCCAGGTGGACACAACAGCCAGGAGTGCCCACTATCAGCTCCGGCTGATTTGCCAGCTACAACCTTTCCTGGAACAGGAAAACCTTGAAACAGTTGTACACTCCCTGGTAACCTCTCATTTCGACTTCTGCAATGCGCTCTACATGGGGCAACCCTTATGCCATGTTCCGAAGCTGCAACTGGTCCAAAACATGGCAGCCAGATTGGTGACTGGGAGTTACAAGTTTGATTCTATCACACCCATTCTAAAATCCCTTCACTGGCTACCTATTAGCTTCCGGGCACAGTATAAGGTGTTGGTCATTACCTATAAAGCTCTACATGGCCTGGGTCCAGTTTACCTGAGGGAACGCCTCCTCCCATACAATCCTTCCCTCACTCTCAGATCCTCAGGGACGAATCTACTATAGTCAGAGAGAACTAGACTGGTAACTACTTCCCAGAGGATGTTTTCTGCTGCCACTCCAAAAATCTGGAACGATCTGCTGGACAAGATCTGCCAACTAACATCTTTGGAGGCCTTTAATAAGGCAATAAAAACGGATCTCTTCTGGCAGGCCTTCCCAAATTGATCCCCTAATCTCACTCTCCACTTGCTTAAATTGTTCTCTTTGGACTGATTTGTTCTTGACTGATTTTATTGCCCATTGTTTGGGAAGTGCTTTTAATGTTAATTTTACGGGGAAGGGAGTGGGAATCTGGAGTCTAATGTACTTTTATCTATCATTTCTGTGCCTTTGATTTTATTGTTTTCTCTTTTTATATGCTGTTACCCACCTTGATCCAACAAAGGGAGAGGCAGGTTATAAATAAATACTATTATTATTATTATTATTATTATTATTATTATTATTAGTTCTAGAAAAGTTTCTTCCTGACGTTTCACCAGCATCTATGGCTAGCATCTTCAGAGAATTCTCTGAAGATGCCAGCCACAGATGCTGGCAAAACATCAGGAAAAAACTCTTCTAGAACATGGCCACATAGCCCCAAAAACCCACAAAAAACTCCCTAAGCAGTTTACAATTAGGTAGTCCTGGTGGCACAGTGGTTAAATGCCAGTACTGCAGCCACAAGAATTGTCCACAACAAGCTGGGTACTCATTTTGCCAACCTACAAAAGAATTGAAGTTTGACTGGACCTTGGACTGCATGAATTGCCTCCATTCTTTTAATGGGATCATCCAGTGGGGGAAAAATTCACTCACAGGCACCTGGGAGCCATGTCTTTTATTTGAATCTGAGGGGATCTATGATACATTGCCAGTCAGTTTCAGTTTCCATAATCTTCAAGTACAATGTTAACATTAATTTCTTTGAGGGGCAATCCACATGGTAATTGTGTTAACAAGGAAGTTCTCTAATGTGTCTGTACCTGAGGATTCAGATCAGGGAGAATGACTGACATTCAATATTGCAATTATTGGTTTTGTAACCTAGAGTTATAGATCCATAACTGGTCTGTATTCAGTAATATTATGCAGTTTTGCTGTAAAACTCTGTAAATGCCAGTCTTAAGATCCAGCAGATAGGTCATATTAAGAAGGTACATTCAGCTTCCTATTAGGACTCAAGAAGGATGACATTTCCACCCACTCCCACCAGAAAGTGTCACATGTGCTTGTCTCAGTACATGCTTACTAGAGGGAGTGGGTTCCATTCCCACATCCTCCTCCTTAGACCCTGACTGTAAGCTGAAACAACTTCCTTCACTCCATACAGCTGCTGGCTCTTAAGGTATGGGGAGGGCAAGCAACATAACTTAATTACACAGATACAACCAAGTAATCAATGTAGAATATTGGTGAACATTCATTTGAAAGAATTTGTTTTACACTGTCATGACCAAATTCTGTTGAACAACCTTAAGGCTTCAAATTGTCACCATTCATCAAAATTGTCCTTTCTCTATAAATTTAGTATCCAATTCAGTATCTCAACCAGTCTTTTTCTCCCAGTTCTCTAAGAACGTCAGTCAACACAGTATATGCACAATGTATTCTACATTCAATACATGATGAGAGAGATAGAAAGAGAGACCAATAATAAATTTTCTGTGCTATTCACAACACTTTTTCATATGGTACTAACTGACCATACTTTCCTTCTTTTACACTTCATTTCTAATCACATTTAACAGGAAATATATCCTGTTGGTTTCAATAGGCTTTCTTCTTCATCTGTCTGTGCACAGTCTAAGAAATATATTAAAATTTCCAATATGTGAATACAATATTCTTTCAATAAATAATGTATTATATTATCAGCAAATGTTTAATCAGCCTAACAGGAAGTAATTTCATTTTCCATTCTGAGGCAGTACCAGAGTAGAAATTCAGTAACAACTTCTTCTGAAGCACATACAAATAAAAATAAGAATTAATATTAGCCTAGTTTTTGATTCCCTGAAAATAATAAATATTTAGCATATTGAAATATGTATTTAATATCAGATTAAGAACACATGTCAAACTGAGAGAAACAAAGTACTCTGGGATCAGTAACTAAATCAAAGATTGCACTTTGGTTCCTAAGAGTGTAACAATAACCATGTATGAAGTGTTGCTTTATTTATTTATTTATTTATTTATTTATTTTATTATAAAGAATAGATGTAAGATTTTTTTATTGACAGTGCTTATCCAATGATGACAAAGTAATCTGTGAAAGAGGTAAGGCTGGATATCAACTTTTGGTTTTCTCATCATATCCATTTATTGTTGTTGTTATTGTTGTTGTTAGGTGTTATCATCACTATAATCCCTCTGACTGTGAGTGAATTTGAGTGGTTGACTGACTTTCACTTTGGAAGTGAAATGCAGCCATCCAAAAACAAGGCAGGCCTTTCTATCCTCCATGCCACCTGGGAAAAAGATAGATAAAGTTGAACAGTTATTGTGGCAAATGAAATAAGAAAGAAATGGTAGCATCTTTCCACATTCAGAAAGAATAGTGGTTAGAGTCCTGTATCAGCTTATACTCAACTAAGTAACTTGTACTTAGGTACCACTTAATTAAGTAACGTCTCCTGGCCCTGCCACTCCAAAGCTGACAGAAACATAATTCAAATGTGCTCTGCTTGTTGGCAGAATGATGCCCTTTCTAATGCCCACAAAGGAGGTTGAAGGGCAAATTATGATTATGGCAATAGTGTCAAAATTGTGACAAGTACTGATCCTAAATATGAAACAGCTACAGTGATATTCAGCTCTATCTTAGCTTTACAACTGATTCAGATGAGGCAGGAGAAATATTAAAGCGGTGTTTGTGAAAGAATGAGGGCCAGTAAACTAAAGCTCAGTCCTTACAAGGTGAAGCCATTGTTGCTAAGTGTTTCATCTGCTCGGTGAGCTAACATTCATCTTGTTTTGGACAGGTTTGCACTCCCATAAAGGATTACATTTCTATTTAGAGGTAAATATAAACCAAAGCTTGGCAATAGGGGCTGTCATTGCTTCACTAGAAGGAAGCACATTCTATTATTTGATGCTGCTGCACGAAAAGTAGGCTCAGCCTGGTCAAAGACAGCTTGGGCCTTTTTCTCTAGGCACCAAGGTAAACTGCAGAGGGAGGCAACATGCATCCTTCCAAATATTGTTTAATTGCAGCTCCCAACATTACTCATCATTGGCAGTCCCTGCACTCTCTTCTGAAGAAAATGATTTCCATTAGCACTCACTCCAACATGCTACACAACTTATTGGTTGGGGTAATAGGAAGAACTCAGATGAACACAATGGCCTAAACACTATATAGGCCCTATACAGACAGCCAAAATAAAGCTGCTTCGAGTCACTTTGGAGATATGGTGTTTCAGTGATACATGCATCCTAAGAGTCCAGAAGCTGCACCGAAGCCACACTCCACTCCTAAGGACTGGAGTGCAGCTTTGGTGAAACTTCCAGACTCTTAGGAAGCATGCATCATTGAAACACCATATCTCCAAAGTGACTCGAAGCAGCTTTATTTTGGCTGTCTGTATCAGGCCATAGTGACTGACTCTCTCTCTCTCTCTCTCTCTCTCTCTCTCTCTCTCTCTCTCCCCCCCCCCCCCCCTCCGTCCGTCCCCCCTCTCTCTCTCTCTGTGCTTTGAGAGAGATTCATTTCCTTCAGCAGCTTCAAGTTGTATTATTGTCAGATGTTACAGGCTTATCCATCTGATATTGTCAGTGAAGAAAATTTGGACTTAAGAAAAATGAATGGAGCAAATTTGTAGAACCTACGTTATTTGGGCTAGACTATACAACAATATCAGGACTTAACTAAAAAAAAAAGATTGTTAAAAGATAGATGTAGGATTTGAGTAAATTGTCACAAAGCACATGTTTGGAAGGAAGAGCAAAGAAACAACAGTTAGCCAGGAGAGACTACAGTCTGAAATGAAAGATGAGACAGATGATGAAGTGGAGGTGGTCAGAGACAGAAAGATTTGTAGAACAAAGAAAATGAAAGATGACACATGGCAAAGGGATTGTTGTTCTCTGGATTATACTACGATGAATGGAGAAAAGAGTATCTTTGATGGTAGGCTAGGACTTAAAAGTATAAATCAAGCATCCCTTTGCTTCACTAGGATTTCCAATGCCAAAACACACACACACACACAGAGAACAAACCCCTAGACAGGTGCTCCAAAGTAAGAATGGCTACCAAGAAGACAAGTCTAAGGAACCAAATTAATCCTCAGTCTCAAAGCTTATAAAAAGATGTTTCTTGGGAACCAAATATGTAGAATGTTAGCCCTGATTTCTGAAAAATTGGCCACGAGAGCATGTGACCTGCCCAAGGTCACCTAGTGGGTTTCATGTCTGAGTGGAGAATTGAACCCTGTTCTCCAGAATCATAGTCCAACACTCAAACTACTACACTACACTGGCTCTTATTTCCACAAATATCCTGAGGAATGATGCCAGTTATCAATTCATCCCCACAGCTCAATCCATAGAAGCCAAATGTCAGTGAGCAACTAGCAAGGAGTAGAAATACCACTGAAAGGCAATGTTATGCATGTGTGCATGCACACGCATGCACGCACACACGCGCACGCGCGCACACACACACACACAGATACTCCTCCTTGTTCCATCAATAAACATTATCTACACAGTGACCACATAGGCTGTGATCTATAAACCAATTAAGCTAAAGGATATCCATATACACTGATTGAGATCCCTTGTGTAATGAGATTATTTAAATGACTCACATCCTGATGAAAAAGAATCCCTCATTATCTCATGGCTTATTTTCTCAATGTAAGAATGAAATTTCAAAGAAACAGTTTTCTCTGTGGACAATGCAACTGCAACAGTTAACAACAGAAATTCTATGATACAATTTTTCCTTTAAAATATTGAAACAAGAGAAAAATACTCAAAACAAATTTCAGTGTGTAACAACAGTCTCCATGACCACACCTCTATATTGGTTTCCTGAAGGTATTAGGATCACCATAAGTCAGATATGTCTTATAGGAACACAACAGCAATAAAAATCTCTAAAAGTAAGAATCATCCTACACCTTTTCTATATCATCTCACTGCCACAATCCTCTTCATCACAACAAGTACTATTTTTTCTCCCCTCTTATGTATATAGGGTATGATCCCTATTTAGAGTTGCATAAGCTTAAAGTTCACACGGGCAATTCTGGAGAGCGAAGGATACTTTTTTGCCTAAGCTGCACAACAGTAGCCAGATAGTGCTGGGCATATCATTACTGAAGATATGTTTTTGGGGAAAATGTGTACATGTGTAGAATGTGTATAGAAAAAAGTATACATTTCAATTGCAAGCAAAACCCTTCTTAAACATGTTTTAATTAGGGATGGAATGGATTTTTGACAATTTCCTGAATGTGGACAAAACCACTTGTTGGTGGTCAATGCTTGGAAGCTTCCCACAACTTGCAGGAACTTTTTAATTTTTGTTGTTCTCAGCACAGCAAAACAATGCAACTTTGCCAACTCTGTGCAGCCTTAAAATCTTCACAGTTGGAACAGAGTGCAGCTCTCCAAGCAAAGATGTGCACCTCTACTAAATGAAACTGAACAATTTTTATAAGCATCTGAATGGTTCAGCACTGAAAACGGCAGGATGGAGTAGAACCTAAATACTAAACCCTAAACTTGTATTCTACAACTATTTTTCCCTCTAATTTGCTTCATCCTTGCCAAGGCTGCCTCTTCCTAGTTGCCACTCTTTCTTAGGTGGTTGTTTGAAAAACATGCCCTCTGAATAGTTTGGTTCTTTCTTGATCTGCCTACCTACCCTTATTCCCTGATTCCTTCTCATCCCTGCTAATTCACTTAACCCTTTCAAGGCTGCTCTTCTCCTGCTGTCTCCTTCTCTGCTGCTCTTTCTCATCTGTATTTTTCTCAACTTACTCCCTGAACTCTCTGAATTCTGAGTCTGTGCTTCCCTTCTTTCTTGGCCTGCCTGCTTTCTTCAGTTCTTGGTAGGCAGTTGAAAAAGAGCAGAACATGAATAGACAGCAGAAGAGAACCAGCCTTGATGGAGATAAAGTGAATTAAAAGGGTTGAGAAAGAATCATGAAATCAGAGTAGGCATGTGGGCCAAGAAAGAAGGGCAGCATGAACTCTGAACCCAAAGTATAAAGGGAGCAAGTTGTGGGCGAGGGACAAAAAAGAGTGGCACAAAAGTGGGCAGTAGGAGAGGTGCAGCCTTGGCAGACATGCAGTGAGCTGAAAAGAATGAAAATGAATCTTGGCAGGGTAGGCAGGGCAAGAAAGAAGTTGAGCAGAGATTTAGAACCCAGAGAGTCCATTATTTAGGTATTGCTTACACTAGAGAGTGAAAGGGAATTGATAGTGGGTTTTTCCCCCTGCAGCCTTGGCCATTCTACCAAGCAAAAAAGAAAACCACTGCCAAAACTCTAGTATGCAATACACCATCTTTTCTTATCTATTGTCTTCTCTCTTTCTCAAAATGAGACAGTCATGGCCAGAGGCAGACCTGCAATTGTGCAGTTGTTCTTCAGAAAGTTGTGTAGTCCCAAGTAAAACTGCATAAGATTCTCAAAAATGTGCCAGTGTTGCAGTGAGTTTTACATCCTTTGCAAGAAAAAAAAAACTTGAATGATTTGACACTACAGGAAGAGCTACTGATGCATTTTCTTTGATATCTGTTGGGAAGTGAAAAAATCCACAATTTATATCCTTAGTTTTAATGAATGGAGGAATGTGCTCAAGTTTCAGTTTAAAATATGTGCAAAACCATGCATATATTTGGGGGGGAAAGGGATGAATCATCCTGTAAATTATTTTTTAAAATGATAGAACCATGGATAACCCAGATGTGAAAGTGAGAAGAGGAGAATGTGTATGGGTACATACTTTACAGCTATGCACACTTCAGTTTATTACATGAATTTTCTATACATACTAACCCACAGACCCTGGAATGGGGAGCAGGGTGGTCTTGAATGCCACCTAATGCTGAGTTGAGGGACTGAACACACCCAAAATGATCTCGCAATTGAACTCCCAGGACTTCTCTGTAACTGAGTCCCTTTAGGTATTATAAGACATGAACTGAATGGTTAATTACTAAGAAATGTTAAGAAAACTATTGTTATTGAGTCCTCCCTTGAATAATGAACAATGCCTCCAATTTGTTTTAGATACATTTACTTGGCAGTAAGCTATACTGAACACATGGAAGTTGAAACTATGGTGGTTTTCATAGTTAAGGATGTTTTGATGGTAATGGATGAAAACAGTGACCCCCCCATAAGTATCTGCAAGTAGGCAAAATTAATAACTTGTGTGCCAGTGTTGACCCTTTCCAACATACATGTGGTACCTGTACTAGTTTATTTTAAAAGGGATTTCCAATACTATGGGGATTCTTTTTAAAATGCTTGGGACTGAGGAGCAGTTTCACACCTTAATCCTGTTTATCTGAAGTCTGGACAGATTCTTGTTAAGTTTGTCTAAAGTGAGACACATTATCTTGAAGTAATAGTAGAGTAATAGTTATCAAAGTTTTTCATAATAGGCATGTCTTGTAATCTTGTTACAATTAAACAAGTAAATATGCATGTTTTTAAACCAATATTTTTCTTATTGTTGTTGCTTACTGTTTATACATGCCTCCCCAAATAATATATATGTTCACACAAATAGTTAATCTTTTTTATTTTAAAATTCTTCTCTATAGAATTAGCAAGTAAAAGTTAATTAGAATCTCTTGCATGATTAATAGTTTTGATTTTCTTTCTTAATTCTTATCATGCAGCCAGTTAAAATGACCTTTTATGTTATTTTTTTACTTTTTTGTGATATCGAGTTCCTGTTGCATGTGAATTGTGTTACCTGTGCATCTCTTACCATTATTTCTAATCTCTGTATCTATTTGATTAATGATTTTCTTGGTTCTATCTGATGCACTAGGAGTCACAAGTCTTTATTTCATGAAGCAGAATTTCTCACTCTGGGGAAACATGCTGATATTTTGGTGAACAAAGCAACACTGATAAAATTTACATGATAAATCAGATTATAACTATCACAGATTACATCTGCTGATCTTTCCAGTTAAACACTGGAAACAAGGCATGACAATGTTAGAGAGCAGAATCATTTTAGTACATTAAGGCAGTAGCTGCATTTTTCCAAGGCCATGTAGCAACAGTAAGGGAAGGAGGACAAAACCATTGGCTCTAAACAATCTATTCCCCTAACTCCTTGCTTTTCTCCCTTCACATCTACTGTGCGCACCATTTTCCCTTTTGCTGCCACACCTATACTGGTTTAATTGTGTCAGTTTAGTTACTGGCAGAGAAGAACTGCCATTTAGGCACTATTTGTGGGCTTACTGGGCAAATCTAGTTGGTTACTGTGAGATATAGTTTGTTGCATTTGATATACTTTGGATATCCTTCTACCAAGCTATTACTTTATTTTTCATAGATAGGGATCTACCTTGTGTCTAATGGTGCTCAGTTAACTAATCCATCTTAATTCCAGTGGAGATCACTGATGTCTCTTTAGGAAAGAGTTAAGGGAGAATTCCCAGTGGAGATCACTGATGTCTCCTTAGGAAAAAAATAAGTTTTATTCACCCTGGGATATAACAGTTATCCAGAATAACTAAACAGTGATGGGTTGTTATGTTCAGAGATAGTAGTGAGTCTCTCAAGGAGAGCTGTCAATAGACACTGAACAAGAATCTGTCCCTTGCCAGCCTCTCATGGGGTCTTGTAGAGAAAATAAATAAATGGTCAATATTTTACATTAGCTACCTAGTTAAGTATACTAGTTAAGATGACTATGTAATATATCCTGGCCTGCTAAAGTAGTTGGGGAGAGAGTTATAACTGTGGCAGTAATGTCATAACTGCAATGAACATAACTCCCCTACAAACTACTTTACCAGGTATTAGCTGTATGGGGAGAAGAAGGTCCATTCTACCAGTAACTGGAACATGACTGTATGGCAAGTTAGAGGATGTCAGGAAAGGTTACTTAGTTAAGCATTAAGTTAAGCGTACTTAACTAAGTAGCTGATGAAGAATATTGGCCTAAAGGATAGGAAAATATCTAGGGTGTAGCCAAAAGTCTAGTTTAGGGGAATTTTACTTAGCTCAAATTGAGAGGGGGGTCGGTTACAAGGACCCTGCAAGAACGTCTCCCACCTGTATACCAAGAGGGTGGTGGAACCAAGAAGTGATGCAGAGGCAGAATTCTCCAATTTTCCAATTAAAGTATTTATTATTATCACACAGTAATTCACTACCATTTGCTCATTCATTCAAGACTCAGGAAATCAGGGGTTAGCCTGGGATATATTTTGAGGCAGAGCTATGAGCAATAGTAATATGGATGGGCTTGCTTCCAGAGTCCAATAGGATGAAGCAGTGTGGGAAACAGTCGTTCCAAGAACTTTGAGTGAACGAACATGCCAGAAATAAACTAGAGACCACAGTGATATAATGCCCCTGTGAAATCCAAACTAGCACACTGAGGGGAGATATCCAGGGATTTATAATGGCTAAAACTAGCCACAAGGCAAAGCTGTTGGATTGTATGGGGTGAGGTAATCTCACCTGACAATATTCAAGGTAAATGGGAAACAAATTAAGTAATTAGTTGGCCAATCAGTGAGATGTCTAGGCAATCATTGCGCATTCTTCTGATTATGGAGGCGATGGTGATCCCATTAGCAACTCCCAAACTGCCTTCCTGTCTTGGAGTGTTATTTTCCAGGTGGCCTTGGTGTGACCTGCCTGTCGTTGGCCAGGTGGTACTGGGCTCATTTGCAGGGTACATCTGGGTTCATGTGGAATGCCACACACACACCAAAATTCAGAAAAATGCACTTTGGATTACAAAGGGTAGGCAAAGTGGCCAAAGGAGGAGGTGCCACCCTGCAGACAGCCCTCCCTAACATCTGAACTAAGACCAGAAATAGAAAATGCAGGCCTATTAGTAACATCTTCAATTTCTTTCTCCTCGTTGCCTGATGAATAAGCCAGTGTGACTTCGAAAGCTTGCAACATTGAATTGTGCATCTTGGTTGGCCCAGTAAAAGTATCATTATTTGGAAGTTATTAAATAGGAAAATAGCTTTACATACAAATTACTTTTTCATAATCAAATATATAATCTAATGAAAGACAGTGAAGGAACAAGAAAATGGCTGCAGGTTACAGTTATGGAGGTTAACAATATGTGTGTGGGGGGGGGGGGCATATGGTAACAGGAATTTATCATAAATATATGGCATACCCAAACAAAGTAAAATGCAAATGAGCCATCAGTAAATATAGACATGGAAATATTTATAATATCTTAACTCTGAAGCATATGTCTGATTCTATTTTAAATAAATGAGTGTTTTTAAAGTACAGTTACTAAACAAAAAGAAACATTTTAACAACATTTAAAGTAAAAAGAATAGTGTCCAGGGAAATACACTGCTGAGGTAGAATTATTGCTCTGTAAAATGGTAGATTTAATCTAAAATTTCTTGCATTCTAAAGCATTCTTTGCTTGCGACCACATAACTCTTTTATCTTTTATTATTGCTAGGCGCATGCCTAACAGCAGGAGGAAATTATATAGGATGATCCATTTCTAATTTTTTTCCTAACATCATAATAATAGCCTTGGTGTTCTTCTGCAGTGGGTTTGTTATTATATCTGATTTTGATTTCAATAACCTTCTTTCCAATACGTTCTGTATAAACACTGTGGAGAACAATAGCCGCTCAAAAAGGTTCATATGACCACAAAAAAAATTGAATGGGAAATGTGATGAACTGCAAAGTTTGCAATGGTTATCTGTATGGACTGTGCTCTTGAAATCTTATCTCTAGTGTTTCTTATGAATCTCATTGAGAGCTATTTGACACTCCTGGCAGAAATCTGACTCTATTTTTGTCAGTATAAGCTCAGTCAGAGATTGAAATGAAGCCTCAATTTCACTTGCTCAGAATGATGCTATATGTTTAATACTGAAATACAGGGCACCCTGTCCTACTGATGGGAATAGGAACTCTCCTGTAAATACAGTGGTGCCTCGGGTTACGAAATTAATTCGTAACGCGGCCGCTTTCGTAACCCGAAAAGCCTTCGTAAGCCGAATTCCCATAGGCGCTAATGGGGAAAAGCCGCGATTCCGTGCGAAAAAGCCGAAAAAAGCACCAAAAGTTTTTTCGTAACCCGAAAAAACATTCGTAACCCGGAACAATGATTCCCTATGGGATTTTTTCGTATCCCGAAAATTTCGTAACCTGGGTATTTTGTATCCCGAGGTACCACTGTACAGAGCACTCCTGCCCAACAATATTGAATCATTCCTTGGATGAAGGACCAAACATATATGGGGTTCCTCACACAAGTCTCTGTTCTGCACAATTAAGCACACATAATCCTGTAGTGGCCATATAAATATAGGTAGGATACAGAGGTCTGCACACACTAGAACCAGCCTTAACACCCCCCATTCCTTCTTTCTTGTACTCAACCTCACCAAACTGAATGGCTGGGTCTGAGTGTACTAAATAGAACTCTGACCTTGTTCTATCACACAGACAGTTATACTTCCATTAAATACATTAAGTACATTCTTAATGTATCTCTGTTTAATTGTGTGGAAGTGGACGGAGTGTGAGAGGAGGCAATGCAGCTCTTAGTGGAATATTGTAGAGAAAGGATGGGGTTTTTTTTCTTCGTATAAGCATTTATATACCCTGTTGTGGTATAATTCCTGAATAGGACTATGGAGAGTGCTGAAATCATAATATCTCACATATCAGCTTTGATTCCAAATCTTTAAGAAATGGTAATTATTCATTTTAGGCACATTGTCAGATTAGATTTGATGGAGTCCAGAACCCTTGAGGAAGGGGCAGTGACTTAAGTTTACAAGTAATTACATATTTTCCCCATATTACTGATTTACCATATCCTTTAATTTTGTTTCCCACCCTGCTATATAGACCCAATGGCAGTCACACTAGATGACTTGTGCAAAACAAGATGATTGGTTATTTACTGGGAGGAAAGAGCATGGTTTATTATGGCCAACTGTACAGGAACTGAGGCTTTAAAGACACAGGCCAAAAGGTGCAGCTTTCAGCTGCTTTGGGGGCAAGGCTTGCAGATGATGCACACCCCCAATTGCCCAGAAGCAGTTCCATGCCTCCTATGGCAGCCCAAAGCTACCAGGAAAAGGAGTGTGGAAAAGGCACTACCTTCTGATGGCCTGCTTGGGATGATGGTGGCCCACTTTCAGTGTGGGCTGTACAGTCACTACAGCCCCCAGCAATTTGGGGATGGAGCAGCCACAGGCTACTCCAAGCCACCAGTCTGTTTCACCCCTGAGTCATTAGTTAGTCAAGGCAGCTGTTTCTTAAGGTTACAAATGAATGGTCATGATCTGATTTCTTCTACTTTCTTTCTGTGGAAGACTTTTTGAAGCTATAAACTTTGTTTCCTCAGCCCACAGGAGCCAGCCAGTCTTGAATTATCTCTATCTTCCTCATACTATATTATAGACTCCAAAGTTAAAGGTAATCTTTCATGGCAGGAATTTTTAAGACATCAGTCAGATTTGGGTGCTTTTCCCTTTTCCATAACACCTGGCAAACTGTATGTCAGAACCATGTGGCACACTTGTCCTGGAAATGACATGGATGTGGCCACTAGGTGGAACTGGAGCAGAGGTAAACACAGTTCAAGTGGCAGGTGTGCATGAGTCAGTATTTGGGAGCTGTGCATTATAGGACATCTGATGCAACATGCACAGCAGGTGAAGTCAGTCAAGGGGAAATGGTATGATGCAACCTGCCCTGGGGATGAAACCAGCAAGGTTTCAGTGGTGGACACCACATGACTTCACACAAGACCACCAATAAAAGGGAGAAGATGTTTATCTCTGGTGTTGGGTTGCTGTGGTGGGTGACTGGTGAAGCAGTCTGTATATAGAGCTGTGAGTATCCAAGATGGCTTTCTGGTACTATGTGCGATCCTGTAAATAGCTTGCAACAAGTGAATTAAAGCCCTCTTGTTTGAGTGAGAGCCTTGCTGTCCAGCAGTGTTTATTTTCTGCAAGCTGGGAGCTCAAGGCTGGTCAGCCTGCGTGGGAGGAATTTTTCCTTCTCTGCCTGAAGCCTTTGCAGACATCTCCCCAAGAGCCTTCTCGTGGCATCCTGCCTGTGTGGATCAACTCTGCACGTGGTCGTAGTGGACACAGCGCGTCTCTATAGCCCACACTTGCCTATTTGAAGGGCGTTTTCTCTCTCTCTCTTTGGAAATCAGCTTCCCCTCTTTATACAGGGTGGAGGTTTTTACTATAATGAACAAGATTATGACCTTATAACCAGAATCATGTGCCAATTCTTGGACTTTCTCCAGGGATGGGCAGTGGTGGTGAGGAAAAGCAGACAAAAATCTTCTGGCTCCAAAAATTATGTTTCTCCAACAGCTTATGTCCCTCACAGTCATTACACCTACTGACTTTCTTCCACCTGTCACTACAAGCTACACAAGCATAGTTACATGTACCAACAAGATTCCAGCCAAGGGCTGTGTTTTTTGTGTGTTAAATAAGCAAAGCAAATTATAAATATATCACAGAAAAGTCAATATATAGAAAGAGTGATTTATGACTCATGACAGGTAGCAACTTTTCTACATAGAGAAGGCTGTGAAAATCTTTCCACAGCAATAGACAATTTACAGTGCAGTAAAGATCTAATTATTTGCAGTGACTGCTCAAAACATGTAGCTGTCCTTCATTAACTGCTCACAGGTCAACTCGTGGCTTTACCAATCTGTAAAAGCCTTTAATCCTGGTTATATGTTCATTCAAATGTGGGAAGGCTAAAACTATCGATAAAGTAATACACATGAAGCTCTCCCCTCAGCATCCTCATTCTGAATTCTTCACTTATTCATACCCCTGATCTTGCCATAATTGTCTTCAGAAGAAGGAAAGCAGAACTCCCATGCAGTCTTAGCATACCCATTTACAAGCAGTTTCCACAGTGTGCAAGGTTTCTTGTTAGCAGCTTTCCTGAATAAAAAAAAAATTAAATTAAAAATAGTCTATGCCTTGTTCTTAAAATCCAGGAAGGCTTCTCTGAGAGAATATGGTCCTACAGAATATGATCCTTCACATAGTCATGTAAAATGATATATCTTGTCACCAATACTTTGAATTGTTCACGATGCATAAATTTGGATTTTGTTTAGCATTTATGGTATAACTATGTCACTATACCTAAGCCTGCTTGCAATCTTATTTGTTCATGATATCTACCTTTTGCTCTAGCTGTATTGGATGAAATCTTCAAAACATTCTATTCTCTCCCAGAGGGTTACAATTGTCATACAAAAACCATGATGCATGCTACTATCAGTAGGTTTAAATGTAAATAACTGGAAAAACTGAATGCTGCAGCTACAGAGATGGTATTTTAGAGATATGAATTACATTTATCCTTAAAGTGAAATTTGTGGAAAGATGTTGGAAAATCTAGTGTTTTCTAGAAAGCAGAAACTCCCCATATCTAGTTCATTATTTTATTGTAAGATGTCTACTTCCATTTTATCACATATTGTCTTAGGATAGCCTGTAATATAAAACTGAAACAATAAAAATAAAACAACATCAATAAACATAAGAAAAACTGAAGGAAAAAAAGCACAGATAAAAGCCATCTGGTAACACTAAGACAGCAAAAGGCAATAAAAAGCATTGCAAACATTAAAAACCATTAAATTCAGAAGGGAAAGAGATGGAGATTTTTAAAAAATGTAAATAAGATGCCAAATGCATGTGTTTCAGCTCTGTAACTTAGGTGTTATCGCTAAAATGGATATAGCTTTGTTCATAATGTTCCACTGTTGTCTTTTCCTCTCCTCAACATTGTTGTTATGGGCCTTCAAATATATTCTGATTCATGCCTTTCTTGGAAAGATTTATTCAGAGGATGTTTGCTATCGTTTTCCTGTATGGTTGATAGGGTGTGTCTTGCCTCAAGTCAGCCAGTAGGCTGAGTGGTGATTCAGACCCTGGTCTCCCAGAGTCCTCATCCAACTCTCAGATCATTACGTCACATTGGCTCCACTGCCCACATATAATTCAATTAGGGTAGTGTGACAATCTCTGCACAGTACTCCTATTTAGGCACCAATCACAACGTTTTTGTCTCTCCCTGTCTCTTTTTTGCCATCAGAGCCCTTGTGTGACTGAAGTAGTCCTTGTTCATGTGGAGGTTATCCACTGGGTGTAGCTACAGGGTGACCTATTAGGGCATACCCCCTTCACCACCCAAAAATAATAATACTGCACTCCAATGAAACTTTCCTTTGGTCCCCTTATTTGTAGCATTACAAAAGGCAAGACACTGAAATTTGCTCTGATTTAGAACTCGTACATTTGCTGTGTTCACATTCCTTTGCTATCTTTGCCTGTTCTCCTTGATTTGGATGCCTGAGATGTTTTTTTTAATGTTCAACTGAAATTTCAACTTACTACAATACCAGAAATATGGAAACTTATGGAAAATTCAATTGAAGGGATAGAATTCTTATGGGAGGTGGCTTCATTTCTCCCCTTTCGCCCTGTTGCTACACACCTGCTCTAAACGCAATCATGAATTATCAAGGATCTTGCACATATGGAAAGCCTCCATGTGAACTGGAATTTTCCCCTTTCAGTCACACAACTTTTCATGTGAGAAAAATATCACATGATATTCTGTGTTGAAGAAATCAGGTTGAGGAATGAATGCTTGAACATGACTAATGTGGTAGTTAACCCTGCACAGAAATACATGCACCTCCTAACACATTCCATCCTGGGTGTTGGGCTTGGGCACAGGACTTCCAAGACTCAAGCCTTGGCCCCAGCCCTGGTCCCAGCAGACTCTGCCCCCAAAGCTATGCCGAGGCAAAAGCCTCATAGGAAGCAAGGAAGGAGGTAAGGAAGGAGGAGGGTGGAGGGAGGGAAGAGAGAGGGAAGGGGGAGGGGGGACTAGTCCTGTTCTCCCTAATGGAGGCACAGCCACTTGGCTGTGTCACCATTAAGGACAATGGGACTTGAGCATCTGTGGACTTTGGTATCCGTGGGTGGGTGTGTCTGGAATGGATCCCCATGGATATCAAGGGCCCACTGTGTGTGTGTGTGTGTGTGTGTGTGTGTGCGTGCGCACGTGCACGTGCATGCATGCTAAATATGCACAGGTTTCAGCTTTTCACATCTTTCAAATGTATACAGTTTGGCCACATTTCTTTTTTCTCCATACCCATTGCAGTTATTGGAGATGTATGCATTTCTGAGATATGATGTGCTTCATTTCATTGCCAATCTTTGGAGGTGAGTATAATTTTGCAATGAAATGTGGAACCAATGAATGTTCCTTAATGAGGAAAGAGTAAGTAATGAAGTTGCTAGGCTTGACACATTTTATGTTCTTGTGATGTTGATATCTTCTTTGTATGCAGAAAACAAGAGTCCTGTCTAAATCTGTAAATGATAGTATATATGTATCTCTGCAAATGATAGTATTATACAGGTGTGTAGAGGTATGCATTCTCTCCATTTGTCCATGCTCTTTGTCTCAATGCTGTGGTTTAATGGGATGAGTTGGTGGGGTGTGTGTGGATATTTCAAGATCTGTCTAGATCTGTCCAGATGTATATAAGAATGTGACAAATATTTACAAAATTACTTATTCTCAATGGAATAATGTGTCACAAAACATCAAGGCATAGTGTTCAAAATTCAACAATCCCCATAAGATATTTTTCCTCATGTAAGACAACACCTCCTTTATTTTTCATCAATATTTCTACAGTTTGTGTAAGATGTCTATATGCAGAAACTAAGCACTTCTCCCTTTCTGTAGCAAAATAAATACACAGAGGGCACAGAAGTATAGTTATTGATAACAAAATCCAAGCAGTCCTTATATTTTAGACAAAATTTTTGTGCAAACAAAACATTTATACAACTAACCAGCAGCAAATACAGTGTACAAAGGAACTGTTCACTCAAGTTGCCCACAAACTGTTCTCATACGTTCAAATATTTTCACTGAGAATGCTAGCTCCTGCAGTCTTTCAAGCAAGGAAACACATTTTGAGATTTCTCTTTTTCACACAGAAGAACAAGTCCTGCAAGGATTTCCATTCCTATTTGCTCATAGAGCCAGTGTGAGGAAGAAGAGGTGTGAAGCCAAGAGAAAGAGACAGACTGACATGAATGTTATGATATGCATGTTAAGACCCATATTATTCAGTTCAAGAAAAACCACCAGTTCAGTTCATAAAAACCACCATATCAATTGCCCTTTAAGCCACTGACTGTCATTACAAAGATGAGAAGGATTTGTTCGACCAAGCATAAAATGCATATATTTGAAGCAAATCTATAATTTTTCAAAGGACAAAATCTGTGTTTGCATGCTACTGTACCTAAATGCAATTCAGTAAAAATGTATAGCAATTATAAGAAGGTAAGATGGAAACATTCATTCATTTGCATTTCATTGTGGCCTCTATAGTCAAAACTTTGTGCAAATAGAAACACAATTATCTCTTGGTATTTGGGCTTCTGCAAATAATGTGGTGCAATTGTTCAAAATTCACACTTGCATACAAGTGTATATATTAATGAAATGTATACACAAAGTTCATATGCTTTAAAAAAATGTACAAACTTCACTATATTATGGAAAATTCAGAAAAAAATTATATAGAAAAATACATACTTTCTAAGAAATTAACATGAAAATGCATAACCATTTTCATGTAGACTTTTTCCATCAATGCAAATGAATATGGTAAAGTGTGGAAGACACTGAATACTATAAAAATAACAATATAAGATACAGATAACTAAAAATAACAAAATAACAAACAAATTCACAGAGGTAGAATTCAAAGTTAGTCTGTAGAATCAGTACATAGAGAGAAATTGGCAGCATGAGTTTTCATAGACTTCAGTCTACTTCAGTCAGACTCAGAGGCAATTTCTTTCTTTTAGTTAGTCTTAAAAGTGCTACAGGATCTCTCTGTGTAGAAATTCACAAACTTTTCCATCTGAAGATCTATCCTAGAATTCTTATATTAGTCTGCTAATGTCATTTGAACACCTAATGTCTGTAGCCCTTTATAAAATTTCACTGCTTGACAAAACATCTTATTTTTTAATCCTGCATGAGCATATTCCAACTGGCTAAAATGAGAGGATTTCAGCAATTTAACATGGACTAAGCAAGATGTAAATTGACCAAATATAAAATTATACTCTGTTTGTGTGTGTGTGTGTGTGTGTGTGCGTGTGCGCACACACACACACACACACACAGCCTGAAGGTAAAGATGACCTCTCTGTCTGCCTGCCTCTCCAACTCACCCACGCACCTTCTCCTAACCTCTGGGCACTTCCTGGATCAAATTCAATTTAGTTCTTTTTTTGAGTGTCTTGACAAATGGCTGTGTTGGCAACTTTCAGTCTTGATACCACTCCTGCCTGTTATATTCTGAAATGGCAGTTTCTTTCTTACCTCATAACCTAAGAAGAGTGTATTTTTCCACACTAAAACATCATATAAAATTATTCTATGATTTTCTATTACTTTATCTCAGTCTGTATTCATATAAAGTACAAAATCTCTTGTTTAAAATTTAAAAAAATATATACTTATAATGATCTTTAATTTCTTTAACATAATGCATTTTTAAAGCAATGTGGTTTCAAACTTTTACCTCTTTAAATATTTTTATTTATATGCAAAGATTAATATGTTCTCAATATTAACTTTCTGATTCTGATAACAAATAGAATCATACCTTACCCAAATATCCATTCATTAAAGCCATAGGAATTACGACTGTTAAAAGACTTATTTTTGTTGTTAATGGTCATCAAGTGAACTTTGACTTAAAGCGAAAGGTATCCAACTACCCTGTTATAAACAGCCTTGCTCAGGTCTTGCAAACTCAGGGCTTTGACTTCTTTCATTGAATCTATTAATCTGGGATGTGGTTTCCCTCTTTTCCTACTGACTTCTACTTTGCCAAGCATTATTTTCTTTTTTAGTAAGTCATGTCTTCTCATGTTATATCCAAAATATAACATTCCCGGTTTAGTCATCTTGGCTTGGAAAGTTCAGCTTGATTTGTTCAAGGACCCATTTATGTGTCTTTTTAGCAATCCATGATATCTGCTGAACTTTCCTCCACCTGTTGTTTATTGTTGTTAAATGCCTTCATGTTGACCTCAATTCATGGTGACCCTGTTAATGAGACATCTCCAAGACCTCCTATTCTCAACCTCCTTGCTAGGTTCAATCCCATGACCTCTCTGATTGAGTTTAGCCATCTGACATGTGGCCTTTCCTCTTTCTACCAGTTTCTACCTCTCCTAGAATTATTGTCTTTTTCTAATGAGTCTTGCCTTCTCATGCGGTGGCCAAAGTGTTACAGCCTCAATCTAGTCATCTTATCTTCCAGGGAGTTCAGATTTAATATGTTGTAGGATCCAATTGTTTGTTTGTTTGTTTGTTTTTAGCAACCCACAGAATTCTCAGCACTCTTCTCCCGTATCACGTTGATTTTCTTTTTATCCACTTTATTAACTGCCCAGCTTTCACATCTGTACATGGCAATGGGGAATACAATAGCTTGATACTAACTTCAATGTTAAGTTGTATATCTTTACATTTTAGGATCTTGCCTAGTTCTTTCATAGCTGCCCTTCCCATTCCTAGTCTTCTTTTCGTTTTTTGACTGCAGTCTCTAATAATAATAATAATAATAATAATAATAATAATAATAATATTTATTTATATCTCGCCTCTTCCAATTGAGGATCGAGGCGAGTAACAACAAAGAAAATACAATATACAATAAAACAACAAGCCCCACAAAAACCCGACCCAACCCTCCCTCCCAACTAAAAAATTAAACAGTAAAATTTTTTTTTAAAAAAATACGTAACAATACATCAAAGTTAAAAACAAATCACAAGTAAGAAAAATAATAAAAGGGGGATTCAATTGGTTCTGGACATTATCAATGGGGGAAGGCCTGCCAGAAGAGAAAGGTTTTTGTCGCCTTTTTAAAAGCCTCGAGTGATGATAATTGGCGAATCTCTTCCGGCAGGTCATTCCAAGTTTTTGGAGCGGTAACAGAAAAAGACCTCCAGGAGGTCACTGCCAGTCTGGTCTTTCTAGATTGTAAGAGGTTTTTCCCGGAGGATCGGAGTGTATGGGAAGGATTGTATGGGAGGAGGCATTCCTTCAAATAGACTGGACCCAGACATGTAGGGCTTTATAGGTGATAACCAACACCTTGTACTGTGCTCGGAAGCTAATAGGCAGCCAATGTAGTGATTTTAAAGTAGGTGTAATATGGTCGAACTTGGATTTTCTGGTGACCAGTCTGGCTGTCATGTTTTGAATCAATTGTAGCTTCTGGACATGGCACAAAGGTTGCCCCATGTAGAGCGTATTGCAGAAATCAAGGTGAGAGGTTACTAGAGCATGTACGACCGTTTCTAGGTCCTGCTGCTCCAGGTAGGGGCGCAACTGACGTATCAGCCGAAGCTGATAACAGGCACTACTGGCTGTCGCATCAATCTGAGAAGACAGTTGAAGTGATGAATCCAGGAGCACCCCCAAGCTGTGGACGCAGTCTTTCAAAGAAAGTGTAACCCCATCTAGAACTGGCGAACTTATCTCCATACCCGCATTGGGGTTACCTATCACGAGTACCTTCGTTTTATTTGGATTCAGCTTAAGTCTATTTTCCCTCATCCAATCTATTACCGACTTCAGCAGTCATTCGGGGGGGGGGGGATGCCCTCCATGGTCACTGAAGCAGCCCGAGACATAGAGAAATAAATTTGGGTGTCATCAGCGTACTGATTTTCTGATTTATGTTTGATCCGATGTATGGGAATTCTTTAACTATGTTGATTATCTCTTTAGCTAAGTTGCATTTATGTAAACCCTCTGTGGTCATTATTTTGTTTTCTATATATTCAACAATAACCCTGCTTTTGAACTTTTTCTTCTTCTTAATGACAGCAGCATCTCTACCTTCAGCACCTCCAGCACCATATTTCAAATGAGATTATTATATTCTTATTAGTTTTTTCACTGTCCAGCTTTCACAACCCTAGATAGAAATCAGAAATATCATGGCATGGACAAGTCTGACTTTGGTATATAATGATATATTTTTACATTTGAGGATCTTGTCTAATTCTTTCATGCCACCCTTCCAAGTCATATTCTGTGACTCCTTCCCCCCCACACCTCCTCCCTCCACCCCCATCCCTTCTCCTCCTCCTCTCTCTCTCCTTACTTTCATATTCTTCTTCTGATTTCTTAACTGAGCTCTCTATTTTGATTGGTACATGAGCAAAAGTGTAGGAAATCTTAGACTATTTCATTGTCTTTATTGTCTACTTTAAAAATATGTACATTTTCTGTAACCATCATTCTTGTTTTCTTAATGTTCAATTGTAAATCTACCTTTGCACTTTCTTTCTTAACTTTCTTTAATGGCTGTTTTCTCATAGTAGTATAGTGTCATCTGTATATCTTAAGTTGTTGATGTTCCTTCCTCCAATTTTCACACTTCATTTGCTTGAGTATAAACCAGGATTAAAGTATATATGATAGGTTCAGCATATAAGTTACAGAGTGGCACCATAGCTAATGCTTGTTGGTACTGTGCAGAAGGCAATGGTAAACCACTCATTATGCCTTTTACCTTAAAAGCACTATGACAAGAAAAATGCCCCCTTTATTCTCAAACAGACAGACAGACAGACAGACAGACAATCTTGACTGGCATTCAGCATTACATTTGTAGATTTGTAACATAGATTTGTGGATATGTATTGCCACTCCCACCCACCTTAAAAGCCAGCATCCAAATCAGGTCCAAAAGGAGGTCCATTCAAGGCTCAAAAGGATGGTGTTTCCACCACCACCCTCACACCAGCAAGTCAGGCTGTGACAATCAGAAGCAAGACTTCTGTTGAAATTTATGTTGCAGCCTCAATCATTGGTGGGAGATGGAAACATCATCCTTACTGAACACCAATCGAAAGCAGAACAGGCCTCTTTCATCCAATCCCACTGCTAGCTCTTAAGGTGAATTTGGGGGTGAGTGGGTGGGCCAAAATATGTTAGTTAGCTCTGTGGACATAACTAAGGGGCTCTACAAACCAGCACTTTGCACTGGCCTGTAGGCATGGTGAGGGCTGAGCGTCCCCATGCTCCAAGGCCATACTGTGCTGCCCTGCCACCATTATGGTGTGCGACTGTCCACACGGCATGCACCAAATGGCACTGGATGGAAGTGGTATCATGGTGCTCCTTCCAGTAAGCTGTTTAGAGCAGCTTCTTTTTGCTCCTTAGAGGGAGCAGATCGTTGCCTCAGCATGTGGTTGCCTCAGCAATAATCCAGGGCTAAAAGGGGCGGCTACATGCCGCCCATCTGTAGAGCCCCTAAGTAGTCAGTATAGAACATCATCAATCGATGGATTGTAGAATGGTGTACTGTTAACTGTTACATGATGCACTGAGGAAAGTAAAATTGCTATAAAATTGTGCTTTCAAACGCTCTGTGAGAATTAGGATTCATTTGTTTTCTGTTTCAAACTACCTCTTCTGTAAGGCCTTTCCTGAATAGAAAACCTGGCCACCAATTTGAACTTACCACCCCTCTGAATTCGCTACAGCTTATTTGTTTGATTTGTTATTTTAATGTATGATTTTAATAAATAATTGTTTAATTGATGTTTTAGGGGAAGGTTGGGATATTGAGACATGGGATTACATGTAATTTTTAACTTGTAAACCACCTCAATTGTCATTGACAGAGAGGTGGGATAAAAATAAAGTTTTATTATTATTATTTATTACAATATGCACATTACCATGTGGGAACCAAAAGGGATGAGGGAAAAAGCTTATATTTTAATATGAAGTGTAATATGGAACAGAATGTGAATGTAGCTGAGATTCTGAGAAGAGCAATCAACTTGAGATTTTACACTTCTAGAGTCATTGCTTGTTTAAAGATACATTTCTTTCTGTTGGTCCATGATGATTCTCCAGTAGGCATAATGTGAGGCACGAATGTTGTGCTTACTAATTTTCAAATAAAAATGACTAACACATGGAGCTCATTTATTATAGTATCCGTAATTCAAAACACCCTATACATACATTTGACTGCTGCTGAGATATGTGTGCAAGTGATTCATTAGCATATATCATGCATCCTTACTGGGTATGTAAAACATGAGTGTGTCTGACAATTGATGACAGTATATTTGTGTTTTTCCTCCAGAAACTGGAGAAATTGCTGCTCATAATACAAAATAATTTTTTACATAATAACTTACTTTTGCCCATGGGATGAGATATTGTAGGTTTTATACTGTCACAACAGTATCAGTAGTGACAGCAAAACATATAACAGTATGATCAGAAGCAAGTGTGATAGAAAATGAAACGTATATACAGTAGAGATGCATCTAGCAAACCACATTAACCCTGGTTGCTGTCTGTTGCTGACATATGTATATGTAGACACACCATACATGTATATTTTCATTGTTGGATATTGCACAAATGTTGTTGTTATTGTTGTTGCTGTGTGCCTTCAAGTCATTTCTGAGTTATGGCAACCCTATCATAGGGTTTTCTTGGCAAGATTTGTTCAGAGGAGATTTGGCAATGTCACCCAGTTGGTTTCATGGTTAAGATGGGACTTGAATTCTGCTTTCCAGAGTTGTGGTCCAACACCCAAACCACTATGCAACACTGGCTCATAGATATTCATTATCTGCTTGTGGAATGTCCCATGCCTCCCTATGGTCAAGCCTGGGAAGTACTACCATGTGAGGAGAGAGGAAGGGCAAATAGGTTATGGCTGTCCCAGCTTCACAAATAGAAAAAGAGCTGTGGCCACTCTCCAAGACCTCCATTGAAATGCTTGTGGCTTTTCCTGTCTTCTGGTTAAATTCCCAATTCTGATCTAGTCTTCCTCACTTTACTTTAACTGGCTGAAATTGCCATACAATTTCCTTTCTTGGGGCTTGGCTACAGTGACCAAAATCCCTAGACTCAACCATGAATCCTCAAGACATACACAGTGAATCTGCTTCTTTATGGCATTAATCTACCTTAACCAAAAACTCTGGTCTATTCTTCCTCACCTTACTTACTTACTCCAGGGAACTCCAGAGGAAGCTTGAGTATGTTGGATGTGAGGACAGCTGGACTGGGCTGGATCCAGAGTGATCCATGCTGTCTATGCATCTATACAACCATGGCATCATCCCCTCTGGCTCATCCCCCTTGGGGATGCCAAGCAGCTCCCTGTGACAGTCTAGCTGTTGCCCTCACTTCTGCTGAGGTCTGAATAAGGCAACTTTGTGATAAATGGCAGGGAGCTGCTTGGTCACATGCATGCAGGATTTTGGAGGAGGGACCACTGTCTTACTAAACAAAATTGTCAATTTCTCTTGGAAAATATAAATATTCAGTGCAGCCTTAGTACTGAGCCTCAGGCAAGTAGTGCTTTTCTAGTGTTTCAAACTATGGGCATCCATTTTGTACATTCGTTACATTTATATCCTGCCATTATAAGTACATGGTTCTTCTCCTCGTTTTATCTTCACAACAACTCAGTGAAGTAGATCAGGCCAGGGAATATAAGTGGCCTTTCAATGACTCAGCAGGACTTGAATTAGGATTTACCATGTCACAATACTCAATTCTACCACTATAACATTCCTGCTTTCTAGAAAGGGCATGTGCCAGAATTGGCTTTAAAATACATTAAAATCAAGCTTCTTAGAGGGTACTTATCTTGCTTGATTTGCCTTCTAATTTACCATAGTGGGTTAATGACATTCCACAAGGAAACGTGTTTAAAAAGATGAATTTCACTAACACCAGTCTTTGTCTCAGTTCTGTAAATTCTCTTGGGAATATGTTAAATTTTAAAATGCCATAGAATATACATAACATTGCTTTTCCCCATATAGAAAAGGTCAAATGAAGGTATGCCTACACAAAAGCTCACACTTTTTTCCTCTCAAAAGAGAATGATAAGAATAGTGTTTGTAGAAGGTTATTACAGAGAAAGAAATTTTTTGAGTTCTCTAGCCTTCAGTTACAAATAACCTGGTATGTCAAACTGAAGAAGATTAACAGATGGAAGGGTTATAGAAAGATGTTAATAATAACCGACATCTTGCATGTCACAGCCTTCTGGAAAAATGCACACACCAAGAACAGAGTGCTTGTGGCCATCATCTCTAGATGCTCTGTTACAATTAAATGCTTCTTGAGCCTACATCAAAACAAAACAAACCTTAATGTGTTTCCTTGACCTGAAAATAAATTTGTTCCATTTCCCATTTGCTCCTATTACAACAGATGCCTGTCAAAGTGGAGAAAAGATTTAAAAAATCCAAAAAAACAACAATAGAGGAGACTAAAGTATTCAGTGAAGGACCAAGGAGTCACCTATGTAACTCTTGTGCAAGAGATGAATATGCAATTTGATTTTATGTCACTTTGCCTGGGGGGGGGGTGTCACACTATCCTTTCTTCAACCAAAATCAGATTATTATTTTTAAAACAGAAGACTGTTGTGAGTAAAACAAAAATGTATGGGTAAATACAAAATAGCGATCTTGTGACTTTATTTTTATATCATTTTATTGAGATATAGAAAGGGGAGGAAGGACATATTTTCAGCAGTCCATTGAATTAACCTATATTTTAAACAAAAATAATGATTTTGTAATAAACCCATCCACATACACTTAATCTTTTAAGAACTGTATTAAAAGGATCTCTGGATCTAGACCTGAGAAGCATAGGAGAATATCAGCTTAATATGCATAAAACTGATTTATTTATAGCATTTTAACCCTGGTATTCTGCCAAAAAGATTCCCAGAGTGCTTTAAAGATCAATAATAATAATAATAATAATAATAATAATAATCAAAACAAAGAAAAACCCCACAGGCAGAAAAATAAAAGGCGCTGAGCAAGTGATGTGGGAAAGAAAGAGACCAGCTTTTAAAGTAGATATGAGGATTATGCAGCCTTATAGGCATTGTTGGAATGCAACCCCCAACAATCCTGCCCAGCATAGCCAGTGGTGAGGGTCCATGAGAGTTGCAGCTCAGCAACTTCTGGAAGGCCACACTTTGTCCATTCCTGTCATAAGCATCTTGAGTTCTTGCAGTGTCCAGCTGGCATGAAAATTACAACCAACTAAGAGCAATAGGAAATAACCTCTTGGCAAAGGCAAGTGAATTAATCAGTTTTTCTTCTCTCTGTTTGATACAGTCTGAAGGAATAGCAATTAAATTAATTTGAATCTGATTGGAATTCCAGGATAGTCCAGTCAGTGGTGTCACTAGGATTGGTTTCACCTGGCGTGGTGCCCCTTTCCTCTGTCCCTCCCTTCCTCCTTCCTTCCTTCCCTTCCTTCCCTTCCTTCCCCCCTCTATCTTGCTCACCAACCTCCGGGCCAGCTGCCTGCCTGCCAACTAGTGACACCTAAAAAAGGCTATCTTGGGAAAGGCACCTGGGCAAGTGAGGCAAAGATAGAGTATAGAGTATCTTGTTAGAGCTTCTGAACTGCCAAACATCTGGCACCCTCTCTTGCTTCCCCACTATCCTGGCTCCTTCACTGAAGGGAGCCAAGGTAGCGAGAATAGCAGCATAGGCATGCACCGGCCACCTGCACCACCTTCCCTGATGTCATGCCTTCCATCATACGTGGCTGCGCCATACACGGCTTTCAGCATATGCTAAAAGTTGCACGCTGAAAGAGCCAATGGCATGGGTGTCTGTGGTGTGCATGCCATGCCACACCACAGGCACGGGCCCCATTGTTTTCAATGGGGTTCCACCATATATGGTATTTCCCTTATGTGTGTGTGGGGGGGTCTGGATAAGGAAAGGGCATAGTGTATGTGCAGCATTTGTGAAGCAGTTTCATTGTGCAGCATCATTGTTCTTACATAGGAAACAACAATGTTGTAACAAAAATATTGCACAAAATTGCAATGTTGAAAACCAAAACCATGGGGATTATCAGATGGGAGCAAAGCACCTTGATCTCATCCTTAAACCATGCTAATTGCACAATTGGGGGGGGGGGTGAAGATTACCCCACCTTATGTGCTTATCCTGTCCTTCTGCCATCTGGAAAGAGTAATGGAGCCGTCATTTGGTATTAACGCGAGTTCCTGTTAATACAAACTGATGGGTCCATTACTCTTTATAGACAGCAGAATGACAGAATAAGCAAATAGGGTATGATAATCCCCCCCCCCATTGCACAATTAGCATGGCTTAAGGATGGGAGCAAGCCACTGGTCTGATCCCATCTGATAATCTTCCATGTGTAGCTGCAGGTTCATCAAACCTGGGATTCTTTTCCTGCTGCATTACATTTGGGTTGTGCAACCTTGAAACCATCAAAGGCTGCAGCCATGAAATGGAATGCTTCAACATGTTATTTGTATAGCAGTATAGTGTGTTATTTAATTTTGC
>NC_056526.1:154991373-154999970 GCF_019175285.1 Sceloporus undulatus
TTCAACATGTTATTTGTATAGCAGTATAGTGTGTTATTTAATTTTGCGTTTTCTACACTTTCCCAAGGATATAGTGAAAAAATATATAATTGAGTAAGGATGGATTTTTCCCCCTTCAGGAACCTGTACAGGTTTTTTTTAATGTAGTAACAAAGGCTGCAAGTGTAGGCTTTTACTACAAAGCTATGCAGTTTCCCAAACTTTTGCATTGTTCCCAGAAGCTGTGAAGTTTATGATATGCCAGACACAAACACAAAGTTCCTGCCATTTGTGTGAACTTTTGATGTGGCATTTTTATTCCCATCTACATTTCTTAAGAAGTCAGGGACTCCAAATTTGACCACAGTTAAGAAAGTGATCAATGTCAGTTCTGTCCCTATTCAAGACTATGGTTGCACAAACCTACTCAGAACTTATCTTGAAAAGCCATTTTAACACAGAACTTTATGCTGCAAGTGTTTATGTTGCACATTTTCACCTAATCCTGAATGTTCATAATACTACAATATTCAATTGCTGGAATGTTCTCTTTGGTATCTGCACAATAGTGAGTATGATACTGAACTTTTATTTTTGTGCACATTAAGATACATAAAGAAAATATGTTTCATTGCTGTTGCTGCTGTTGTTGTGTGCTTTCAAGTTGTTTCCAACTTATTGTGACTCACATATGTGCCTTTAACAGGATTTTCTTGGCAAGATTCTTCAAACGGGGTTTGCCACTGCCATCCTCTGAGGCTGAGAGAGCATGACTTGCCCAGGGTCACTCAGTGGGTTTCATGACCGAGCAAGGATTCAAACCCTGTGCTCCAGAGTCATAGTGCAACACTCAAACCACTACATCATCCTGGCTCCTTAGTGGTTAATGCTTTCTTGAATTCCCTATGAAGAATTACAACTTCAACAAACAGAACCTAATAAAACTAGTGAACGTACCTTGTTCTTGTATTCACACAGTCATTCACTATACTCCTGCTAGTAGTGGTGTTTGTTAGATTATGGGTCAGTGCATGGGATAAAATCTTTTCATCTTTGTAAATTCTGAACAGTAACAGGGAATACTCGAGAGATGGCATTTTTAAACAATTGAGTTGTTTTTATTTTGTCCTTTACTGTGATGCTTTGATGGAACACCTATTTCTTTCCCTTCAACTTTCTTTAGTCCCTGTTCTTGAAAGGTTTGCCATTGTTAGAGATGAATCAGCTATGAAGTACTTCATTCCCATTGATAAGGTATCTGTATAGGCTTAACATTATGTTTGTTTTTGTTGGCTTTCGGTAGTTTGCTGACATCTTATAGTGTTACAACAAGGTCTCTTTCTGTCTTTTCATGCATTTCCCATTCTTATATTAAAGCTTGTTGATATGATTCATCAGAATGGCTGTGTGATTATTTGTAAAGCAGTGATGGGGAACCTGAGGACTTCCAGATATTGTTCGATTATAACTCCCAACAGCCCAGTCAAGACTACCAGTTATCAGTGATTATGGGAGTCGTAATTCAGCAATATTTAGAAGACCACAAGCTCTCTGTCTGTTGTTATATTTTTAAAAAAGTTTTATAATTCTACTATCTCTGTTTAAAAGAAAAGTAACTTTCATCTGTCTCCCTGAAAATACTCCTGCTCTTAAACCCAGACTGGACACAACAATCCAGGAAGAACTTGCCATAATATACAGATAAATGTAAATCATAGAATCGGCCAGTCAACCAATTACAAATCCATGTAACAGTTACCTTATCTAGCTCACATTTTACATGCTTGTTTGCAACAATGTCATAGGGAACCTTGTCAAAGGCCTTACTGAAATCAAGATATGCTATATCCACAGTATAATCCACTATACCAATAATGAAGAGTACACATTACCATTCATTTTATATACTTGTGCACTAAACTTCTAGTTTTAGAGTTTGCTTTAACAAAAGATATGTAGTATTAAATATTATAAATAAAACATCCACCTCATCCTTTTCCTGTCTAAATTATGTGTATGGAAATCAAGCAATTGGTCCTACTATTTTTATAAATAACTGTTGTGCTTTAATAGTAAGTATAAACTGCATTACATGTTGGATACAAAACAGCAAACTAGAATAAAGAAAGCTGGGAGAAGCACAGAGGCTAGGAGAGAAATCATTATTTTGTATTTGCTGTAAGCATCTTCACTTTGTAATAGAGAATATTGGACACAATTCTAATATAACTTCATTTAAGGATAACCTGAGGCTTTTCTTGTCTGCTATGGTTGTGACTCCAGTCGGGCTGCTGGAAATTCATCACAGTTTACCTCAGAGCACCCAATAATCTGGGTCCAGAAAGAATATGAATTATGTAATTATCTTCTTTATAACAATTATACTTTGGAATATATATAACAAGAGTCACATTACTTTCAAAGTGATCTCTGTTTAAACAATAACATTTGGCTCTGAGTGGTAGGATGTAATGAAAGACTGACAGCCACAGAAAGATCAGGCACTTACTAATATTAATATTAACAAGAAAGCCCATCCCCTTCCACAAAGTATTTTAATGATCTGATTACATAATTTTATCTTCTCATTTGTCTCTTATTTATATAGTAGGCATGGTCTTAAAGTAGAAACAATGCTGGAAGTATTTATTTGCTTAAGACTGTTGGCTGTAACACAAAAATGCCAATACACAGCTAAAATACTGAACAAAGAGACCTCAAAATAAATACTGTTATCTAAAGCAAGGATGGGCAAAGTGCAGCATCCCCTCATGTTGTTGGACTGTAATTCTCATGACTCATCTATATTTCCTATCTTGACTAGGGCTACTCAGAGTTGCAGTCCAATAATAAATTGAGGGTCACCTGGCCTTAATCCAAATGTTAGCTGCCACTATTGAATCAATGGAATTTACATAACTGCTGACATAATACATGACAACTTTCATACATACATTTTACTTACGTACTACTTATATACAACATACCTAGGTGTTGACTTACATAAGTGATGTCTTAAGTGTTGCACTAACAGAACCTTTCCAAGACAAGGAACTACTAATCCCACTATATTCTACACTAGTCAGTATTCTTATAGAGTATTGTCTTTCGTTTTGGTCACCTCATTTTAGGAAGGATATGGACAAGTTGGAGCAAGTTCACAGAAGTGCAACAAAGATGATAAAAAGTACGGAGAATAAAACACATGAGAAAAACTTGAAGGAGTTAGGGCATGTCCAGCCTGGTGAAGAGAAAACTGAAATGCTTGCACTTTTTAAATATCTAAAGGGATCACAGAGAGGAGGGTGAAGGTTTACCCTCTGCTGCTTCAGAGGGTAGGATTAGATCTAATGGCAACTGAGAGCCAGAACAGACCGGCAGCTTCAGCTGGCTTCAAGCTGGCTTGAGGGTATGGTGTTTACACTTGCCACACCCTGAAGTCACCCAGAAATCGCACTGGTGGTTACATGCCAGGCAGCTTCAGGGTGACTTGGAGGTGTGGTGTTTAGATTGCACACACATGCAGACTGGCTGGAAGCCATCTGAAGCAGTGATGTGGTGGCTTCAATCCACCCCAAATAGGACTGGCTTTTTGCTGCTCCTGTTTGGTCTAGATTCTGGCTGCATTGGCTCCATGGCATGTGGTTGCCGCAGCCCCATTCCGGCTTTGTAAGGAGCAGCTTGAAGCCACCCCTTTGGGGTTATCTACTTTGTTCCTTATTGCATTAAGGTATAGGAAAGTAGTTGAACATTAGAAGTAACCTATTGATGAAAAGAGTGGTTCAGCAATGGAACCAGTTACCTAGAGATGAAGTGTAGTCTTTCTTTCAGCTCCAACTGCCTGCCTGGAAGAAGAAAAGCCCTCCCTTCATCCTCCATCTTGAGGGAGAGAGAGAAGCAGGCTAGCTCCATCAGGCCTGCCTGGAAGAAGACAAGCCCTCCCTCCGGTCTATCTCCCTTGGTCCAGGCCTTAGAGGGAGAGAAGAACTTCTGGACCTGATCCCCTCCCCCCTCACCATTCCCTTCTCCTTTTGTGTCGTGTCTTTTAGATTGTAAGCCTGCAGGCAGGGAACCGTCTGTTGTAAACTGCTTGGATTCCCAGTGATTGGGCTGTATATAAATAAATCCTATTATTATTATTATTATTATTATTATTATTATTATTATTATTATTATTATTATTATTATTATTATTATTATTATTTCTGGACATCTCCAGAAAGAGGCTAGACAGCTAGATGCTGTGGATGATCTACCAGGACTTCCTGCATTGAGTGGGGATTTGACTTGATGGCCTATGGGGCCAAACTCTGTGTTTCTATTGTTCTACACTTCTCTGATTCTATAATTTGCTACCCAACCCCACCCAGAATAATGAGACCAGACACCAAGATAAGTTAAAACAGGGGCACTTATTGATCTATTTCTTAAATTCTTAGTGGAACTGCAACTAATTTCTAACAACCAAGTGTGGGAGAAGCTGCATTCAGTGTCTTTCCCCAGACCACCTCTGCAGTTTATCTGGACAATAACACCTGAGCTCTGAATGACAACCCACAAGCTGGGTTATTTGCTCACTGGCCCACATCAAGAAGTCTAACAAGAAAGCCCCCATCTCAATCCATGAAGATTAAAGATGGGGTTTATCTTTCAAATCAGACCTAAAGGCAATTTCTTTCTGCCACCCCCCAGGTTGCATGGCCAAAAGAGGTTGCAAGGCCTAAACAGTATCCAAGGTGTTCACCAAAATATAATCCAAATATTTATGCCACAGATATGGACAAGCATCCATTTAGTCCCTATCTCCCACCTCGGCATTGAGCACTTCTTTAATACCTTGCTGCAGATCCGTTAAGAATATTGCATTACCTGTTTTGGAAAAGTGAACGTCATCTGCCTTGTAGAGCTCCAGCCTCTGGAATATAATCTGGGGATGGGACAGATAGTGACCTACCCCAGCCTCAAGAGCCATTCAGATCTCCCTGTTAGCCCTCCTCTGGGCTGTGTCAATAGCTACAGGGTCACCACCGCATTTCCACTCAAAGTAAGGGAGCATGCCAGACCAAATAATATGTAAACTTGGCCAAAACTGTTTAATAAGGCGAAAATCATGCACCTTACCTTTTAACAATCTTAAATCATTGCCACCCAAGTGAACCACCAACACCTGGGTCAGAGGCCCATGCCACTCCTTGAACAACAACAGGCCGCACCAATGAAGATCCCCTTGTCTAACCAGTGCAAACAGTCAACATCATGAAGGCCCAAGTGAGTACCAAAGTGGCTCAATCTTACTTGCTGGGCAGCCCAGTAGATCATGCTGTGGCTGCATAGTAGTACTCAAACTCTCAACAGCCCTGGGCAGGGACCTACCAAACAAAGAAACAAAAGTTAACATTGCAGCTACCTAACGTATCTGTGGTATGCAGACAACCTCCAACGACCAATCCACTTTATGGCATTGGGTTGAAAACTCATGGCAGCAGCCATTGATGCAGCACCAATCCAAAACAAATGAGTCTCAAAGCAAACATTGGATAGGCCCAATGCAGCCAAAGCCCTAGATGTAACAGCCCAGAAATGATGATTGGTCAAGGGGGAAAGATCACAATGAATGCACAAAGACCCAGGACTGGTGCCCCTAACTTGCATATATTGATGTAGAGCTTGAACTAGATAAATGGTGTATTTGAACATGGATAGAGAAAAATCTTGGAACCTTTATTGTGCTGGTCTGCTTAGATCTAATCAGAAGTGTAATTGACTGTCCAGAAAAACTAATGTCAGAGTATAGCAATGGCTTACTTGACTTATCATGTTTGGATGACAGAACAAGCTCACTAATTTCCAGCACACCAAAAAATGCAGTTAACACTGCCAAATGGAACAAAAGAGCTTTGTATGGCCATATGCAAATACCAGCCTACACAGATCCTAAACTATTGAGAATATCAGGTGACAAAGGCATCCTAGTATCTTTCAACTGAGCCTTCTCTCTAGATCATCCCTCTAAAAACCCTTTAATTCAAAAATCAACTGGTGTCTTGAACCCCTTGGACCTTTAACCAAAAAGCAACAACAGACAAGTGGCCATAAATAGATTGAGGCACCAGACCCTTGTCATGAAGAAAAACACAGAATTGCAAAAGTTGCAAAACTGGAATAGGCAAAACTTCTCCCAACTGATGCGCATTTCAGAACCTTAAAAACTCTTGAACCAATCTAAGATAACTCCTCCTTGTACTGGCAGCAACTGAGAGATCAAGGGCCCGTGTCACCTCCCACTGACAAGTTTCCACAGATGTTCAGGGATTGGTCCATCAGCCGAGCTTCTCCGGGTGCCAAGTTCCAGAAGCACTCCATCTGTTTACGAGGAAAAGCATCTGAAATGGAATTATCAACATCTGCAACACGTAAAGCCATAAACAAGATATTAAAATGTAAACATTGTAACATAAATGCCCAGACCAAGGGCATGACCCTCAGTGATTTTTATGTCAAAATAGTTAATGACATGTACCACTGCCAGGTTATCATATCAGAAGTGTACTGAAGAATTGACAAGCTCTCTGTCCCATATGGTAACTGCTACCAAAATGGGGGAAAAAACTCCAGAAAAGTCAAGTCAGAAGTTATTCTCGCCTGGACCCACTCTTATGGCCCAAACTGGGCACACCAATTAACACTGAAGTAGACCCCGAAACCTACTAAGCCCACAGCATCGGATGATACATGCAGGGCATCATGGAACTTGACCTCGTTACGCCAAAAAGAAATCCCATTAAGGTCAGAAAGAAATTGCAACCAAACCAATAGGTCCTCTTTTATAGAAGATGTTGGACCATGCTGACTTTTGAAAATCCTGGTCTCATCATGGAGGGTATCAAAGCCCCACCCTCCCTCAGTGGCTCTGCCAATCGTCCTGGTGTGAAAAGTGGCTGTAGGGAGCAAACAGATCTATTTGCAAAAAAAATGCCCCAGAGGCATACCATAAACTCTAACTTAACAAGTGGTGGCTGGATTCCAATGAAGTAATTCCCAGAAAAAGCTTTAGTTAAATCAGGTTTGTGACATCAAAATTTGATTTAGTAGCAGCTAGAATAGTTTATCATATTGCACAAGATTAATTTCACCATAAATTAAGTGGAAGTTAATGGTTTTCATTTAGTCTCATTTTGTACTGAGTGGGACAGAGGAAGTGGCACAAAACTTTGACAGGCATTAGCATTTCTTTTTTAAGAATTATTCTAGTCTGTTGTTGTTTGTTGTTTCTGTGTGCCTTCAAGTCATTTCCTACTTATGGTGACCCTAAGACACCATATCATGGGGTTTTCTGGGGTCCAGAGTGTGTGATTCACCCAAGGTCACCTAGAGGGTTTCCATGGCTGAGTGGGGAATCCAACTCTGGTCTCTAGAGCACAATAACTTCTAAAATCCACAAAACCATGATGCCTTTATTGTAACAACCAAAATGCACAAAATACCATGCTGCAAGTTTTTGAAGACAAAGGTGTTAAAAACCATACAGGTGGAGGAACATTATGGTGATGTTAGTCATAGTTCATTTCTCAAACCACTATGCTATGTTAGCTCCGGTCTACTGACTCCATAAGAGCCCTGTTCCCCCCCCCACACAGCACTCCCCCACAGAAATAGACAATTCCTTATGAGGAATTATAAAACGTCATTAGTCCATTTCACTGATCAGCAAAATTCATCTTCATTATCTTATAAAACAAATCTTGTGTAAACATACACCTTCACTAAAAATAGAGTTTCAGTTGTTTTTTCAAAAGTTTGTGAAGTTTTGTATATGCGTTGTGTTGTTTTTTTCGTAAGCAAACTTCTCCATAGAAGAAATATATGACCTCCTCCACCCCCCGCACCCCCCACAAGCGTTTGGAAATTGTTCTTGGGAAACCATGTGCTTTCAGCCTACTATATACTAGTTTCCAGACACTTGAACAAATAGAACAAGGCCTGCATAGAACCAGCTTGGCAAAAGCAAGTCAGTGGACTGCAAATATGTCAAATTTGAGATGTTCATGAATGTCTGAAGCACAGGAAATGTTAGTTGAAAATTAATAATTTTTCTCAGCGTATGCCTTTCCAAATGTTTCTTAAGAGCCCTAGCTGGACCGTATGCAAAAAACAGTTATAAGGAAAGAAAACCCACTGTTTGGTAAATATCCATTTTATTTAGCAAGTGAATAAATAAATAGGAAAATGAATATTTGGGCTATGTTAGGTAGAGTATTTTACTGGCCACTTTGGTGACTCAAGACAATTTCAAGAATGGCTTGTAAAAAATTGTAGTAAGACAGTTTTTCTGTCCTTTACGCTTTATCTGGTCTAAAAAATATAAGCAGAAAAAAATGTAAAAGGTACTGAGGGAGGAGGAAGAGGGAAAGAATCCCGTCCAGATATTCATGCTTGCATTAAGATTTTTTTTTTTTATATAATCACAACTGGGAAAAGAGAAATTGTCAGAGACTGTGGAGAAGGGAGCCGAAATACTGCTGGGTTTCTAAGACTTAGCAATCTACACTACAGAATTAATGGTTCAGTTTGACATCACTTTAATGGTCAGGATTCAAAATTTGTAGTTATATGAACTA
>NC_056526.1:155001978-155007599 GCF_019175285.1 Sceloporus undulatus
TGTTTACATTTGAAATCAAAGTTTCAAAAACATGACTGCTAACCCAATGTTAACAGCAAGCCTCTTCACATCCTCAGCTGCGTTGCCGCCAGGAGGTTGCGCTGACCGAAGAGGCCCTGCTGTGCCTAGTACACTCCAGCATGCTTTGCTGGGAGTGTTAGTAAGCCCAGCATGCTTTGCTGGGGGTGCCAGTAAGCCCAGCATGCTTTGCTGGGCCCAAAAAATCATCTGATTGGCTGGCTGAGGGGCCGGGGAGGAACTTACTGTTTTGGCTGCTCTAGGAGGCTCAGAGGACCTCTCTATGGTCCTGGTTTCCGGTCCTCCACAGAGCTGATTGGTCGGCTGCCTTGGAGCCTCCCTCTTTGCAGTGGCCTATATAAGGCCTTGTTGCCCAGCGTTCGTGGCTATTTTTGCTCAGCTCCCCACCCTCCCTCCCTCGGTGGAGAGCCGAGGGGTGGCATCATAGGCCATGATCTGCTGAGAGTGGTTTTCAGGGCTATGGAGCACCGGAGAGGGAGTCCTTTGGACCCGGGTATATTGAGGGCATACGTTATGGCCATTGCGGGGGCCATTACGTTATTACGTTACCCGGTGACTAGGAGCTTAAGGGATGAGAGGCAATCAGAACTTCACATAGCTGCGAGATTGCCTTCCCTAGCCCATGGGTCATCCCGAAATTGCGGTCATCGATCAACCGGGGTGTTGTTCGATTTTACAGATCATGACCTCATGCTTTGGGCCAACCCTACACTGTTTTAATGTTGAGTTAATAAAGTTGTGGCCATTCCTCCAACTATGGTGTTGTGTTTATTGTGGCGGTGCCCCTCCTAGGCAACTGTTTGCAATTTTTGACCCTTCAATGTGCTGTTTTTGGAAATTGTTCTGCTGAACATGTGCACATATACCACTGGTTAGCACAGATGTCTTTAATGCAACCCAGACTATTAAATATAACTCAGAAGATAGTCAGAGAGATGTCTGAGATTTGAATAACATGTACGGTTCAATCTGAATTCAGAATCTTATGCAAATTTTTATGGAAACAAGCCAAACCAACTCCCTGAAATTTATTTCAGAGCAAATGAGTACTAGAATATATTGTAAAAAAGCTAGGTAGAAAACAGGTTTATATTTACTAAATAGAGGTGCTTCCAGAATTTTTTTCCCTAGCTGTCTTCTCAAGCAATCACCAGTGTTCTATTCCCTAAGGAGTATTTTGTTTTCAGATTAATTCAGAGTGACATTTAAATGGCTTCTTACACTGTTAGCACTTGATCAGAACATAATTTTACTGACACTTCCTCGAAAACTACCATTTGTAAATCTTTCAGTTTACTTCAGGCGCTTTTGACAGCCAGTTTTTGAAGACACTGACAAATATTTCTGTCAATTATTTCTCAGTAACTTTCCTTCATAAATTACTATATTTAAAGGCTAAATATAAATTGCAGTGTTTAATAGCATATTTTTTATTCTCCTTCCCCTGATTTTTGCATTTTTCCAGTGACAGCCTGTCTTGTGCATGCGTGCACACACACACACACACACACACACATATATATGGGGTAAAATTTCCCCTTGGAATATAAACATCTTGAACAAGTTGGTCATCTCTTACAATTAGATCCATGCACTAATATTAATGTGATTTCTTTTTACAATTACAAATGGTGAGATATGTAAACTGTAAAACAAAATGACTAAAATGAATGCTGGTGCTAACATATTTTATTACTTTATTGCAGGTGCTTTAGAATATTTTCTTAAAATAAAAATATGTGGGTGATCCACATAGTAGGAGTCCTGGTGGCGCAATGGTTAAATGCCTGTACTGCAGCCACTCACTCACAAACCATAAGGTTGCGAGTTCAATACCAGTAAAAGGACTCAAGCTCGACTCAGGCTGGCATCCTTCCAAGGTCTCTAAAATGAGTACCCAGATTGTTGGGGGCAATTAGCTCACAATTTGTAAACCTCTTGGGGAGTGCTTAAGTGCACTGATAAGCAGTATAAAAATGTACTTGCTATTGCTACTTGCTATTGCTATCCATATAACTCACCAAATATAGGGGGGATTCAATATAAACTTACTTTAAAAATAATAATTAACAGTTTTCAAAGACATAAACATTCTACTCAGTTTTAGCATTTAAAAAAGATATAAAGGAATCCTTTATCTAACTGAGGGAAAAGGACATTGCTAGCAAAAGCTTTCGTGGACTTCAGTCCATTGATGAATAAGATGATGTGGACTGGATTCCACAGAAGGTTAAATTAGAAATTTCCTTTTCACACTTAGGATCATAATAGATAGTAGGAACAACTATACAATTTATGCCAATAATTTACATTTATATCATGTACAGATGATATAAAGATAGAAGAAGTAAGGACATTTTGTCATAGCAGAGCACCTTACATTTGAGAATCAGTATGCAAAGTGTGTGTGTGTGTGGTTTTGTTTTTTGTTTTTTTTGGTATTCAACAGTCAGTGTGCAAAGTGGTTTTATACTTGAATTTGCCTTTACCTGTCCAAGCACAAAAACCCTATATGAAGTCATTTATTTCAGGCATATACTGGTGCACAAGACATGATTTTCTTATCCTAATTCTATGGATTCACTTTCAGTTCTTCTGTAGCAATGGTGGTAAATTCATTCCTTTTCCAGTCTGTCCTTTTCTTAGTTACTATAGTTAGTTTTGTGGTATACATCATCACTAAATGGCTGGTGAAGAATATAACATCATTTTAGAACTGATTAATTTTTTCAGTGACTGAAAGTATTTGTTTTAGTTATTTTTGAAAAAAAGTTTTACTTTACTTTTTTTTAAAAAATAGTATAATTGTAACTTTTTGAACTTTTGGAAATATAATTGTAATTTTGTGCAATTGATTACTTTTACTAGTCTCTGGTCTCTTATTCTCCCACACACACATGTTATAGGACTTCACCAATCTCTCTCTCCCTCTCTTTCTTTCTCTCTCTCATGCACACACACATGTACAGATTTGTCATTGATCAAGAAGCTCAGCTGCTTCCTCTCAGTATCTATCCTGTGCTCAGTACTGTTTAATTTTTGAAACTGGCAATGTTCTATCAGTTGCAGAATACTAAAGCACTGTGGTGAAGGGACTGATTCATATTTATTTAATTCAGCATGCTTCAACATCTTTGTGTCACTTATAATAATGTTTCAGTCTGAAGATTTCATCTAGTGGGAAGAAGTGTTTTTGCTTTAGGGGTAGAAAAGGCTATGACAAAGAGAAGAAAAGTGCTCTGGAGGTCTGAGTTATGCATTTATTTTTCAAATAATTTTCTCATCAAGTTCCATTTACACAAGAGAAAACCCTTTAATTACAAGATCCTTAATTTAGCCATGAAATTTCATAAGGAAAATGATTAATTACTTTCAGCAGTCATTACAAATCATCATGGTTCTTTCTTTAAGCAGAAAAGCAAAAGGCTCCCTATGAATAAAACATGTAGTAAAAATAATGATAATAATTCACTTTTAACCATGAAGTCAATGTTGAAGCAATTTTCAAAGTAGATTAATATATTTTTAAACATTGTATAGCTAATAATTATGCAATTATTCTATAGCCCCTCAATTTGATTGATTAAAAGATTATGATTACAGAGCAAAATGAATATAATCCTATTCTCTTAATTTGATACCAAGTGTATCCAAAAGTTTGAGGGTGTCTCTGGAAAGCCATTGTGCTTCTTTATGCATTATGGCTGGTTTTGAATTCTTTGTCACAGTTCTGTGCTACTCTGTGGCAGCATGGGCATTCCTATTTCCACTCTGATTATTCCTTTAAAACCATTTGTCATTTGTAGTGTTCATTTTGAACACTAAACAACAACAACAACAAACAAACCCAAACACAGTTTGAGCTGAACCCTGAAAAAGACCAAATCGGTGGGCTATGTCTGTGTAAGTTCCTCACCTTAGAACTACAACAACCATTATTCTGGGCTAGGGTAGAAGGTACCACTGTATAGTACCACTCTGTTTTGCTTTGGTCAGGACTCACAAGGAATACTATGTCCAGTTCTGGGCATCACAATTTAAAAGGGATGTTGACAAGCTGGAGCATGACCAGAGGAGGACAACCAAAACCTTTTCATCTGCTTCTTTGAAGTGTTTTAATGTTGTCTTGTGTATGTTAATGAGAAGGAGGATAGGTAGTTAGCCTCTATACTCAAGAATCCTGATTGAGAAACCTGATTGATCAATACCTTCTTTAAGTATTCTGGCTAAGCAGCATCTTACGTAGGTATACGTCATACTGGAAAAAATAACAGTATTGTGCAGTTACTGCTTTTTAAAAAACTAAAAAGAAAAAAAAACTATTGATTTCATATTCTACACTTTTCCATGACTGCTCTTATTCATTGATACTATTAAGAATAACCTAAATATAACCTTGAACTGAAGTAATACAACACTGAAATGTATTTATATACCAGTCTGTATTGACAGGTTCTAAAAAAAGAGACAAATACTAAAATATTGATATAAATGAATTATTAATGTAGAGTGAGATTGCCCCTACACAGACATACCACAAAAGCCTACCCATACACTCTACCTAAAAGAGAAGGCTGCTAATGTGCTGTTGTGGGCCTTGTTATTAGAATTAGTTCATGCAGTGGTTAGAGATCTTGACAAGGGAGCAAGGGCAGCAATAACTTAGGGAAACAAAATAAAGGCTTTATTGTAGAAACTCCACTGTGAGATAGTAAAGTTACTTAATGGGCTATTCTAATTAGTTCCATTCTAGGGAAGAAGTGAAAAAGTTCTGGGAAGGAGAAGTGGTGGAAACTTTCCTAAGAGTATCAGTTTACACCACAGAGGGAGCAGCATGGGTATAGAGGCAGGAAGGACACTTTGGGTCATTCAGACTTTCTAAACCTATCGCTACTGTTAATTCTGAGGCATTCTTGACTCTTCAGTTTTGTTGCACTTCCAACATTTGCAAGCATGTTGAGGAATTAGAAAAACATCTCTCATATGTGGCCAGCAGGTGTTCATGCACACACATGCATATGCGCTCTCTCTCTTACATAGTGGCATCCCACTCTGGGTGTCAACTGGGGCGGGATATAGGGATTAAGAGGTGCGGCTTCAGGGGTGTGGCTTCAGAGGACAGGACCAAAAAGACTTGTCCTCACCTCCCTGCCTGGCACACATTTACTTGTGTGTAAAGCTTTACTGAGCAAGAAGGGAGGTAGAGGCCCATGGTACTCCTTCCTCCCTACCCAGCATGGTTTTCCATATGAATAAAGCTGCACTGAGCAGGGAAGAAGAGGTGCCCTGGGCCTCTCCCTCTCTACCATGGCAGAAAGTTGGGGGGGGGGGGGTCCTGCCGGGGGGTCCCCCCCCTCTTCTGGGGTGCCCCCCGGTGCAGTTCAACCCCCCCGCCCCCCCCCCCCCCCCCAGTGACACTACTGCTCTCACACACACCTTGCTCAAAAGAGTAAGGTGCTGGTGGTGCTATGAGAGATATAAAAATATTTATGGTTTTAAAGCACAAAATATTGGCTGACACTTTTTCTGAACATGCCAAAGATTGGAAAGCATATGCTACAAGCAGTAATTTTACCTGTAAC
>NC_056526.1:155007609-155088235 GCF_019175285.1 Sceloporus undulatus
ATCTATCTATCTATCTATCTATCTATCTATCTATCTATCTATCTATCTATCTATCTATCTATCTATCCATCCATCTATATGTTTCATTATAAGACAGTAACATTTTCTTTGACTTAAAAACATTGGGACATATAAGCCTATCTGCTCAAATTATCAAATAAGAAACACTATCAACACTATGCACAGGAATTCTCAAAGCACTGATGTTAGCAGCATTCATTTGTCAGGATTATGCATGCATTGTTTATATGTCTCTTAAAGTGTCTAATCATAGCTTTCTGTGTAATCCTTGTAACAGTGTTTTGTAAAATAAAAGACATAGCCATGTTAGTCTGGAAAATCAGTATGCAAAGAGATATTGCAGCACCTTTGAGACTAACTGATAGAAATTGGTTGCATGAGCTTTCATAGACTGAGCCTCCTACTCCCTCATGCCACCATCTTCTAACTTTCACTTAATCTCAAAGGTGCTGCAAGTTATCTTTGCATTTCTTAAAATAAGGTAAATGACTGGTAAGTCACTCTTTTTTGAGGTATATGGAAAAGGAGTGAGAAGTATATAGCCCATGGGTGATGTACAGACCTATTCATCCATTGGAGGAACAGAATTTAAACAGGCACGCAAATTGTTCTAGCCAAACAAAAAAATCTCCAAAAAGAGACTTGTCCCTCACAGTATTGTCCAGGAACAGTGATTTTCCTTTTTTAAAAAAAGAAAAGAAAAAAGAATCTGTTTTCTTCTCCACAAACCTTGTTTTTCCCCAAGCCCTCTGAAAGAAATTTTACAAAATGTGAAGAGAATTCTCAGCCATGGCTGGATTGATCTGAGGTGGCTAGAGCTTCCCCTGCTGAGTGCAAAGGGCATAATAAAATTAGGTCCTTTCTTTTTAGAGGGATTTGTCTTTTAAAAACGAAATACAAAAAACCCAGAAGCATACAAAGTGATAGGGCATTGAATTCTAAGTTATGATAACAATTGTTTTTTAAAATGAATTTTCTAAGCTCTGGTGTGTGAACAATAGTTACGCAAAGAAGAATCAGTGACTACCCCGCCCCCCCCCCCCCAAAAAAAAATTGGAGGGGAGTTTTGAAAAGAAGCTCTTGTAAAGGGCTTCAAATATAAAAGGCTTCTTTTGCATGATATAATCTGTAAAACTATCACATGGTGCATGTTATTGATGCTCTTTAAAACTATCACACGGTGCATGTTACTGATGCACTTTTACAGTTGGCCTTCCATATCCATGGATTCTTAATCCATGGATTCAAACATCCATGGCTTGAAAATATTTTTTTTAAAAAATATTCCAAACAGCAAACCTAAATTTTGCCATTTTATATATGGGACACTATCTTACTATGCCATTGTATTTAATGGGACATCAGCATTCACTGATGTTGGTATCCATGAGTGGGCATGGGGAGTGCTGGAACCAAAGCCCAGCAAAGTACAAGAGCCCAGTAATTCCTTTTCCCAATAATGAAGATCAAACTGCAGTTACAGTAAATATACAGTTGGAGGCATTTTTCATATATAGCAAGTGTTACAGCTCATAAACAGTTTGGGATGTAATGCAGTTCAATAGCATTACAGTTACATTTCATTACAGTCCTAAATAAAAAAAAATACTTGAAGCTCTTGAGTGGCATCACAAATAGCTTTAGGGCAAATGCTGCCTGTGGCCTAAACTTTGCCTATCACTGTGTTGAACTATCAAAGTTTCCCCTTTGGGTAAAGTTGGAGGTCTGGTATGGAAAAGTGGAAGAGGAGTGAACAGTTCAATTGGAGGAAGAACTGGTTTGAAGTGAATTCTGAACCATATTAAATTGGAAATCATCGCCCCACATTTTTATTACCCCTAGGTTTAAACGTTCCCCATCAATATGATTGTAGCTGGAATCCTGACTAGAGTAGACCTAATAAATGAATTGTTGAAATATTAGTTAGCACATCGGTAATTCTCATTGATTCAATTGATATTTTGTGGGTAGGACTAGCCACAGAATTTAGGGCTACATTTTTCAATACAGTGACTTGTAATTTCATAACAGGGAGGGGAAAAATAACTTTTTGCTGCTCTTGATTTCATATATTCATTACTCTCTGAGTAATACTATTACTCACTTCAAATTTGTAAACCTCAAAACAAATGTATTAAATGGCCACTAGTATATATAGATGCCAAAACTTGTAACATGTCAACATGCATTTTTTCCCCTAAGCGCTTATATTTAATTCATTATCGGCATGGTTTAGGGGCTCTTATTCAGTTCCATTTTATAATCTGTGTTCCCAGAAAATTATACTCTATACTTGTTTATTTAAAGAATATCACAGCTGAATTTACAAGCAAAGTAGCTAAAGGAAAGCCTTTGGGGGATGTACTAAATTAACAATGAAAGCACAAGAAGTAAAATATGGAATTTATAACTAGAAAAAAATTCCATAAATAAGCATGCCTTTTCAGATTTATATAAATCTCATACAGATTCTGTAAATACTTAAAGCATCATGAACAAATGATAACTGAATGCAACACTAGTAAGTTAGATTCATAAGCTAGACTTCACTATAAGGAGCTTCAGAATAAATGTGTAGCTTCAACTAAAGAAAGCTATGCCATTCAGCACCAAATTTTCAACTTCTTACACTGATCCTACTAAAGAAACTTATGTATACCTTAGAGAATTCCTTAATGAATAGGGATGAATATATATGTCAAATTGACTTTCTTCTGCATTCACATACCATCTTTCTACATTCCCATTCTGTATATCCTAATCTGAAAGAAAGTGTGAATTTCAGTCAATTCCTACAAAAATTGTAATCACCTGCCATGCAACATCAACGGCTAGAGTTATTCCTAATATGGAGAGGCCATGGGTTCCTTGTAGAAATAATGCAGCTTGACACCACTTTAACTGCCATGTCTCCATCCTACAAATCTTATGGTTTGTAGTTTTCTGAGGCACCAGCAAACTTCAGAAGAGAATGCTAAAGATTTTGTAAAACTACACATCCCACAATTCTATAGATGGAACTACAGCACTTAAAGTGGTGTCAAACTGCATTATTTCTACAGTATAGAAAGATGAACCTCATGATGGGTCTGCCTGCCAGTCTTAAAGATGAGAAGGTCATTAGAAATGAAAAAAAGAAAGTACAAATTTATCATAATACACTTTGTTTTATTTTATTTATTTTCAATATTTATACCCTGCCCTTCAGGCCTAAATGCTCTCACAATGGCTTATAATTATTATTATTTTAAATTAGATGGTTCCCTGACCTCAGGCTTACAATCTAAAAACACAGAAGGAGAAAGGAATGGTGGTGGGGGAAGGGGAAATTTAGCAGTTAATTCAAACAAAAGATTTAAAAAAAAGAATTAAGAACTCAAAACTTCTGCATGGATGGACAAATCAATCCATTTTGCTTCTCACACTTTTTCTTTTTTTTTCCTTTTTAAACTTCTCAAATTTTCTGTGCTGTTTATGGAGAAACTTGCAGATTTTGGTAATTTTGGTATTTGTGATCAGATAAGAGCTGTATTGAAAAAAATCTGCTAAAATTTGCCAATGCACTTCAGTGGTCAGAGATTTAGGATTTAGTATCTACTGGAAATAGAGAAACAGCATGGTGCAGTGGTTTGAGAAAGAGAGAGACAAATCACTTCTCAATAAATCTTGACAAGAAACCTCCATGATAGGTTCACCTTAGATTCACCATAAGTTAAAAACCACTTGAAAGCACATAACAACAATGGAAATATTGGATGCTAAATCCGCTTTTGGTAAAGGAGGTTTTTGGGTCAGTTTATTTTCCTGTAATATGAACATGGGGGGGGGGGGAATACATGGGCGTCTTCTAATGGAACAATACGTCAAGCTGAAACTATTGGTATGACAACAAAGCAAGTGGTTCCTTTCTTTTAAACTCATACAGTACTGATATTAGATATACTTATGGAATATGAAATTTGCAAATGAAATTACCAAACCTGAATAGTAGATCCTGTCAGATTCTGATGGCCAGATGTGAGCCAGGCATTAGATTTCATACTTCTCTGAAATGCTGTTACATAATTGTCAGATATTTTAAAGATATAAATGTATAAATTTAGATGTTATTTCAAAGGAAATGTATATTTAAATGTGTAAAATAAATAAATAAATAAATAAGCCTGTCTTTTGAAAATATGTTCTAAATGCTATTGTTGGTCTCAATGAGAGTAGAAATATTGAATAAATTGGATTTACAGATATGTTAACTCAGTTGATTCAATGGGTCTACTCTGGTTTAGATTGACCAACAAGATTTCAAGCAATATCTTTTTTGATATAAAATTATGGTCATTCATGGAAGCTTTTGGAAAACTAAACGATTTAACTAAAAAAACCTCACATGAACATGGAATTGATTTGTTTTTAACTATTTTAACTCTTTAATTGGTATTTTAAAAATTGTTTAATCTGTTCTTAGCTTTTTAAAATCGTTGGAATTATTCACACAGCTATAGATTATCAGATTGGCTTTACTGTGCATCATCCTAGGCTGTCTCGATAGGGACTGTGTTATACATGTTTTATTAATCAAACAATCAATTGACCCAACAGTCAAATAAATAATTATTTGGGCTGGAAGATATTGCATGAGTTATGAAGAAATATTAAAATGTCGACAGTAAATATTAGTACTGGTATTACTACTGGTTCTTATTTCTGACATCTACTTCTGATTGTCTGCTTTTCTTCTTCTCGTGTGTGTGTGTGTGTGTGTGTGTGTGTGTGTGTGTGTGTGTGAAAGACAGAGAGAGAGAGAGAGTATTTTTATAGTTCAGCCTTATTCTTTTCCCTCAGATGTATTTGGCCAACACTTTGAGGACACTGACAAGTCCAGAGAATGCTACTGGTGCAGGAAACATGTTGTGACAGTCAATGGATTCAGGGCAACTTTGATGCATGGCTTATGCACTTTATTTTATTTTTTTAATCTCCTTTTGTCAGGCATAGTTAGTACATCATTTTGTTTTGGCATCATTCACATATATTTCTGTGACTGGACACACTAGTTGTAACTAAAGACATCTGAAAAGATAATCAGTGTGGAAAAAGACAAGGTCAATGTATGACCCCCTATTTTACTGCCTGGTACACATTTTATTAAATAATTAAAATTCCAACTTCCTCTTTTGCTTTCTGTATATATATATAGGTTGGTCAGGACTCAGTGATCTATCTCCATGTATGGAAAGGGAGGGAAGTGAATGTGATCTGCTTTTTCTGAATGCATGCAATTTCACTTGTAGCCAGTGATATGGGCTATTCCATGCTAAAATACAGAGTCCATAATTAAACCCAATGACTCATATTTTTGTCCTTTCCCCCTCATTCCCATTTTATCTCTTTGTGCCACAGTAAGAGGAGAACAAATATCTTTATAAAGTATAACACAACAGAGTATCTACTGTACTGTAATCCAAATGTGCAGCTGTTTAGTCCATCTAATGCTTTTGATTTTGCTACTCATTTCTATAATCATATTCATAACAGAAATAGGAAAGGTTCATAAACCATCTACATTTAAGGGCCAGATACTGAAGGCATTTTAAAGTAATGATCTGTATAACATTTGTGTTCAAAGTACTTCACATACATCCTTTGGTTGTGAGCTTTTATAAAATACTGCAAGAAAAATCAACATCTCCTTCACCACAGGTAGGGCAGGAGTGTGATGCTAAAAGTTGGCAAAAGCCATATAGTGAAAACCTGACAAATGTGAGATTCAAATACAGGCATTTCGGATTTATAATTCAATTATTTCCTAAGAATCTATACCGAATCTTGTAAAAGAAATATGAAGTGTAAAAATGCTTCATCACATAGCTTCAACATGACTGATATGTTTTAAGCCAGAAGTGTTGACAGTTGGCCCTATGCAACATACAGAGCTGTTTCTGTAACCTGCAGCTTCCTAATTTTTGTCAAAATGCTCCAAATGCCCACAAATGTCTCCTAAGAAATACAGGGATAATTTTGACATGCTTTTGTCCCCTTGGGTAATTTTTGTCAACCTGGTTTGACACCTATCCTGGGCATAAAACAGCTCTCAGAAAGACCAAAATATGGAGAACATGGAGAACTGTTCTGAACAGTTCTCAAAAATCACATCCTCTGGGACGGATTGGGAATGGAAGGGAAGAGAACAGAATGGTGACTTCTGTGTGCAGTAAAATGTGCCCCCCCACTCATTCCCCACTCATTCCCGGCCCCTTCCATTCTGTTCTCATCCCGTTCCTGGAGCTCCTGTGTGGTAAGGTCCATTGTCTTATGCCTGCAGAGGGGAGACATTGGAAGACATTTTGATGGCGAAAAAATGAAATAAAAAATTAAATCAAATGTGATTAGGGATGTCACCCTTCAAGGTTCCCTAGTGGTGGATGCAGTTTTATAAGCCCAGGAACTGGCCACACCTGTTTTAAGCCATTGGTATTAGCTGTAGATATCACTATGGGCTAATATGGGCTCCTGTTCTCCTCACAATCATATGTGGAAATGAAACTGGAATTATATCTGTTTATATAATAGCTATTCCTGCACATCTTCTCAATGGCATAACTCAGACTGTTCCTGCTATCACACTCTCTTGCTGACTCCCCCTTAACAATGCCTCCCTGGCCTATGCCCTATGCCCTACTCAGCATGCCTTTCAGGTTATTTATTTATTTATTTCATACTATTCCAGAGTTCATCTACTGTGATTGAGGGTTTTTTAAAAAAATAAATAAATAAAATAAATAAAAGCAAGAAATCAATAAATAAAGGGAATCAAATTTGCTTGGGCATAGTGAGGGGGAGACCAGCCAACACTGGCACCATGTGACTGTCAATATTGCAACTGCCCAGGCAGAAATGTTTCACACCTAGGGCAAACGTGTTTGAGAGGTCATTTATGGGTTTCCACCATCATTGAAAAGGGACGTTCTAATCATGCTTGGGGGAAACAGCAGCTATAGGTAGCAGACAATGTCATGTGATAAGTATCACCAAAGCTGCTTTTTTCCAGGTCTAATTATGGTTTTAAAAGCTGTGTGAAGTAATTTCCTCTCTGAGATAGAAAGACTCACTAGAGAAATTGTAGGTAATATGGAAGCACCTTGCCAATCTTTAAGCAAGATGCTAGTCTTTAACTATAGAAAAGGGAACTTTTGAAAACGTGAGTCTGAACAGAGATGGCTCTGAATGATGGGGGAAGGCTCAGTCTCATCCATCTCTTTTCAGCTCAATTGATGAGTGTTGGAAAGACTCAGTATGCATTATTTGGTAAATAACAGGAGGGGAAGGAAATCAGTAAAGGGGATTTAATCAAATGGATTTGAAAGATTTTATGAAATTATTAAGATTTTAATAAAGGATGTATTTTAAAATGTAAATATTATCAGCCCCACTTAGATTTAGATGCAGGAGATAAATGCTTATGGTTCATACTTCTTAGGTCCATCCAGAATCCGTTTAATAGTTATATTTCAATATACACAATCATCTGAATTTTGAAATTCAGTCTTCCTCATTAAAATATATTCAAAATATGGGTTTGGTGAATCTGTGTAAAAATGTATATTTGTGAAAAGAATGAACAAGATGTCTTAATTAAGGGAAATTGTTTACAAGCAAATGTGTGCTTATTTTATTATTCCTGTGTGAATTGGTATACACATGAAGAGCATCATCTTAAGGAAAATGGATGATCACGTCTGAAAATAAAATGTTATCCTGGTCCATTGTTGTGGCCTAATTCTAGAAGTTTCTCTATTGTTAGATTGTGAAATACATGTGTGTTGAATAACAGTGTTTTTCAATTTGACCTGATAAAATACATTAACTATGGAGTGCTGCATAATAGCCTATTTTGCCAATTATGTAGCAGTAATGGAAAATGCTTACGGAAAATAATTTGTTATGCGCAGAGAAGGCATTTTCTCTCCAAAGAAAGACATAACTGATGAACTGTAAATGGAGCCTTTTACTATGTTAGCCATAAACATAAATAATGTGTGCCCTTTTGCATGCTGTCCTCTTGCTTGTTAACTACTGTCCACCTTCATATGATGAAAGGCTTGCAGAACTCTTCTGGGCGAATACACATTCATATTACACAGTTATAGTACTATATTCCACTCTAACTGTCATGGCAACATCCCATGGAATCCTAGAATTGGAAGTCTAGGGAGGCCTACTTAGAATTATCAGTCAAAGAGTAATAGTGCCTCATCAAATTACAAGCCCCAGGATTCCATAAGATGTTGCCATGATGGCTCTTAAAGTGGAATATAGCACTATATTTGTGTAGAGTGAATAGGCCCCAGGTGTCATTTAATGGTATCTGCTGCAAAACTCAGACTTCTGTAGATTCTTTGGGAAGAAGACTAAAATCCTACCAGAACATATGTGAATTTCCAGCTCACTTTAATATTAATTATTCTAAAAAGTAATTATCTAAGCAAACTCCACCCTTTTCTGGTGGCCATTTCCTCAGCCCTTTCTCTGTTGGGCAGAGAGAAGATGCTATTGTATTTCAGCATGTCATTATATTTATTCTTTTGTAAACACACACATACACACACACACTGAAAAACAGCTGGTTATAAAAGAGTTGCCTGCTAAATCACCCCAGGATTTTTTTTTGTTGGTGTTTACATTTGAAATCAAAGTTTCAAAAACATGACTGCTAACCTAATGTTAACAGCAAGCCTCTTCACATCCTCAGTTTAATGTTCATGTTCAGTATTCAAATCAAATTATTGCCTGTATTTCCCCCTATTATTTTATTTATAATTTATTCATTAAAACATTTATGTCCCTTCCTGTATTATATCTCAAGGTAGCATACAAATATAATTGATTTCAATTCTATCTAAAAAAAAAAATGAGGAATATTTTAAAGTGTCTAAAACATATTAAACACTTTTACAATACAAGCAAATTAAATCAACTAAAGTAATGTATAGATCAATACTTAAAACAAATGATCTGCAATAGTTTATTTCCATTTTAACTGTGACTTTTGTACATTTTAAATTGTATCATTTTAAGTTTTTAATTGTAAAGTGTTTTTTTTACTGTAACCCACTTTGGGTGCCATTTTTTTGGAGAAAGGCAGGATACAAATTAATATAATAAATAAATAAAGGTAAAACATTAGATCCTCTTTGATATAAGGGAGGGGAGTCTGGTGGTGGAAAAACCTCAGCAGCAGTGCTGATGAGTGTTAGAATGTTCCAGGGACTAGGATGGAGCAATGGATTCCAGCTACAAGAAAAGAGATTCCACATAAAGATTAAGAAGAACTTCCTGAAGTATGAGAGTGTATGACAGTGGAACACACTCTCCTGAGGGGGTGTGGATAGTGGGGTCTCCTTCTTTGAAGGTCTTTAAACAGAGGCTGGATGGCTTTATTGGCAGGGCTTTGATTGTGCATTTCTGCATAGCAGGGGGTTGGATTGGATGACCCTTGTGGTCTCTTCCAACTCTAAAATTTTATGATTCTATGACTCTATGGATTATTGAAGCCCTTCTAAAGCAAATACTAAAATATAGGAAAAATATAGAAAAAAAATAAAATATAGGAAAATTCTAAAATAATAATCTAGGGGTAGAATCCTATGCCCCACTGTAGCATATTTGAAGTAAATCATATATAGGATTATGCTATAGATAACAGGTGACTAATATCATTATCTCTCCGATCACTTAGTTCCTGTTTTTGTAAATTTCAGCAAGTGCATGACTAACATATATACAGCATATCTTGCAGCTAAATAACTCATACAAATAGGTATGCTAAAAATAAATAAATAGCTGTTTTTGTGGCATACGTATACTTACCATTCTGTTTTGTGTTTGTGTTTTGCAAGCTAGCAGTCCCACGGGGATAAAACTTGAGAATGAGAATAATTTCCCCTGTGATTTGAGTCATGAAATGAGGGTACATAACTCAGCAGAAGGAAAGATTTCAGTTCTATAGAACACCATACAGTATTTGTAATATGCTTCAAAATATAATTCCCACAGTATGAACATTCTCTTGCATGCACCAGATGTTGCCATGCTAAGAACCCCAGGCAAACAGGGGTCCTCATTATAGTTCAGTTACAGGGCATTTACAATTAGGTCCATCTTGACTGAAGAACTGAACCCCCATTATTTTTGTCTCAATACAGAAAATAATGCAAATGCCACACCCTTAAACTGCCCAGAAACTGGCTCAAAGAGTCAGGATGTTTTGTCCCTAAGTAACCTCTCCTGCTCCAGCCTCCCAAACCTAATGGAAATTTCATATACTTACGTTACAGTCACTGGCAGAAGGGAATCTCATTTCCTGTTCTGTTGATGCCTGATATAGTTGTTGTTGATGGAGTTGCAATTATTACAATAATGTCACAATCTTGACTAAGCAGAACTAGGTAATGTGGAAAGTTACATAAATTTACTCATCTGTAACTGTTCTGTATTCTGTAAGAAGCACTGGACTTGATTCCCTTCCCACCACCATTCTCTTCTCTTTTTGTGTCATGTCTTTTTAGATTGTAAGCCTGAGGACAGGGAACTGTCTGAATAACTATCTGTAAGCCACTTTAAGAGCCTTTAGGGCTGAAGAGCAGGGTATAAATGCAGTAAATAAATAAATAAATAAATATGATTGTTTCTTAGCCATGACTATGGCATTAGTGCCCCTATTGTACCCCCCCCCCAATCTACTGTATCTTGCATCAGGTGCAAGGGGAGAAGGTCCATTCCTATTGTAGCATGGGTGAATGACATTTCCATCAGGTTTGAGGTGTTGGGCAAGGAGAGGTTACTTATTATTATTATTATTATTATTATTATTATTATTAACCTTTATTTATAAAGCGCTGTAAGTTTACACAGCGCTGTACATAAATTTTTTTTTTAGTCACTGTAGTTAAGCAGCTGATGTAGAATCATTGTTTTGAATAAAAATATGTTGTTGTTTTTTTTAAAAAATAGGAAACTGGGGGGATATTTTTCAATAACTTTATTGGAAAAAAGATATCATGGAGGATGACTTTTTAGATGGATATCCTTTTTTGTTGACAACAAGAAAATTTAAGAATATTTGTATTCATCTATAATGGTGTAGACGTTAAAATGAAATATGATGTTCTATGTGTACAATAATTTATTGCATCATTAGTTGATGCCAGTTGGTACCTGTCCTTGGTTTTACTTTCCTCTATTTTCATCATGTTTATTAGAAGAAAATCCTACTGTGTTCCTAGAAGGGGTTCCCAGATAACTATGTACAGGTCTGCAGCCATATTCTGTCACTGTCCTACTTTATCATTCTTTAAGAACTTGTTACTTTATGTCTTTTCCCCCCCTCCTTCCAAAATAAGGTGTAGTTGGTAAGTCTCAGTGATAACAAGTGTCTATTGTACTTTTATAGCCTTTCATGTCTGTTTGCTTCACAAAAACAAATGTTTGCTTTCCCTGAAAAAAAATAATGTGCAAGTGGCAATTTTAAAGCAATACAAAATATGTGCAAAGTAGCTGACTAAGCTTTAAATCCAATTGCTGATCCCAAAGAGAATATTGTGTTGTTTGTGTACCTTTAAGACATTTCTGACTTATGGGACTCTAAGGTGGTGAACCTATCATGGGGTTTCTTGGCAAGTTTCTTAAGAGGGAGTTTGCCATTGCCAACATCTAAGGCTGAGGGAGTGTGACTTGCCCAAGGTCACACTGTGGGTTTTCATGGCTGAGCTATCATTTAAATCCTAGTCTCCAGAGTCATAGTCCAACACTCAAACCACTGCAGCACACTGGCTCTGTCACAAATAGAGCAGACCCATTAAAATAAACACTGAAATCAACATACAAGTTGAGTATCTCTTATCCAAAATCCCAAAATCCAAAGTCCAAAACTTTTTGAGCTACAACACAAATAGCATAGAGCAATTTATATTATATTTGCAAGGCTGGAGAAAGAGATGGCTCAAGAGAGATGTTGCTAGAGAGAGATGTGAGGATCTGTGAAATGGGGGGGGATCCATACCTCTTGCCATTTCACAGATCCTCAGTCTCTCTGTAGCCTCATTATGTCATTATAAAATACAGAGGTTTCCAAATGCAAAAAGACTGTTAAATACAGAACATGTCTGGCCCCAAACATTTCTGATAAGGCATACTCGGCCTGTATTGGTAAATCTCACTAATTCACTGGGCCTCACCTACAGGATTAGCAACTGAATTAAGGTCTAAAATCTCTTTTTGCACTTTGTCTTGAAGGTATCTGGTGAAAAATTGACTGAAAATGTCATTTATAAATATATAAACCATATAATATTGGTATCATAAATCCCACTGGTCTGCCCTAGCCTAATGACCAAAGCAGGTAAACATATAAGGAGAATGAATCATGTGGACTGTAACCTTTACACAGAGACAGATTTTTTTTTTGGGGGGGGGGGAGCAGACGTAAGTTTAATTTAATAGAAATTGTCTTCAATCTTTCATACATACACATACACATATACATATACAGAGACAGATTTTTTAAAAAAGACGATAGTTTTTTGGTGGGTTTTTGGGCTATGTGGCCATGTTCTAGACGAGTTAATTCCGAACGTTTTGCCAGCATCTGTGGCTGGCATCTTCAGAGTAAGAAAGAAAAAAGACTCTTTAATTCCCAATATGTTTCATCCTTTCTTCTTGTAATATCTAGCATCTGATACAATTGTTGTGGACATGTATAAGTTCTAATAATGGAGCAAATGCACACATGCTCAGTTTCCAAAAACTGGTCCAAAATTTTCATGTTCCAGTTCTTCTGCTAAGTTCTATTTCATTTTTTCTCTTGCTTAAACTAATTCATTTTTTATTTAAAGTTTCTTCAGCTTATTCTGTCTTGCTTTTCATTTCCCATTAAAACCAACTTTCATTTAGCCAGTTCTTGAAACCCAGTTGGAAGGGGGGAAAACAGTCTCAAAATAAATTAGGCTTAGGATCACACTTCACAGTTCCTTTCTCAGTGCTGGCCTAAAATCCAGGGTGACACTAACACTACAGCACCAGAATGGTGGAACTTCCTTCCTTTTACTTCTTTTCACCCAGAAGGAATTGAAGATCTCTGAGAGGCAATTCTAAAACCCTGACCACTGTTTTAGCTAACTGCAGTAGGAAGGCATAGTATCCTCTTCTGCTTCCATTGAATTCCATTTTTCTATCAGTGGTTGTCCAATATGGGATCCTTTCCTATAATACCAACCTTCAGCAGTCTCTATTATACCTCAGTCATATCTGAGTTGAATAGATGCAAAACTGAGCTAATAATGTTTGTTTCATTTATTGTTGTTGTTATCATTATTTTGCTTTGAAAAATAAATGGTTGCTATGAACCTTATCTATGGCAGTGGAATATTAGTAGAAGGAACTGCTAGTCATTGGATATATGAAACTGTGTCTCAGGACATATGAAAAGATTTGTTTCTTTTTACAGCTATTTGGGGGAATAAAACATTACATTTTGTGATCCAATTTCTAATTTGTTTCCTATTTAAAAGAACAATTTACAGCATCCACTTCTGTTCCTTAGGTTCTGTTTTAAAATATATGGGTATATTTAGAAAAATGGGCATTGGAATTTGCTTCTTTACAATATCATGCTTAAGGATATAATTATTTGCTAATTTTCTTCTCAAGGAAACAACAAGTAATTTGAGAGGGTAGAAGAGGGAATGATAAAAGTTGGTGTCATGAGAAAGAAACCAATATTGAACTTCCACTGCTTGGAGTCATTTTAATAATTTTCTTCCCATTCAAGAGAGCCTTTGGAAACTGAACACTATCTCAAGACTATTTGCAGTTCAGAAAGTATTTTGCACATAATTTACATGAGGTTATTTTTTATAAGAAACAGAATTTTCTGCACATAACATACTATTTCTGTGCAGAAATTCTTTTTCTGTGCAGAAGATGCTGTTTTCAACACAAAGCAACCACATGCAAATTTTACACAGAACAAATCTCAAATTGTAAAGATTCTAGCCAATCCAGGATTTTTCTTATTAGGGCTTCTCAAAACTTAAGAAATATCTTTTAAAATCATTTCTAGTGTTTTCAAATATGTTTTTCCTTCCCTAATCAAGCTCAGTTTACACAGATATGGAGGCAGAAAAATATCTGCTGGTTTATAGAACTGCATATAGAAATATAGGGAGGGACTGGTAGACTAGACACAATTTTTAATAGAAATTGCCTTATATTAATTACTTATGTCCAATGATATTATGGAGCTAGCAGAGGATACTTAGTTATTGTTTCTTATTGTTATTTATTCATAAAGAGTAGGGTTATTGTTGTTGTATGCTGCCAAGTCATTTTTTACTTATGGCAATCCTTAAAGAGAACCCATCATAGTGTTTTCATGGTAAGTTTCTTCAGAGGAAGGTTGCTATAGCCATCTTCTGGGCTGAGAGAATGTGACTTGCCTAAGGTCACCCAGTGGATTTTTATGCTCAAGCAAGGAATCAAACCCTGATTTCCAGAGTCGTACTCCAATACTTAAACCACTATGGAGTTTATCACACAGCTTACCTTCCGCCATGCTCCCTTGGTGTAAATGTCACTGATCTGCAATGGAAGCCACCTGGCGGGATCGCGGATGGTGCAATGCCTCCATTTTCATCATGGAAGTGTTATCGTAAGTGTTTTAAAAGGGCCCTTTTTAAATAACGATTTAATCGGTTATTTTAAAAGGGCCCTTTTTTAAACACTTACGATAATGCTTCCATGATGAAAACAGAAGTGCTGCACCATCCGCGATCCCACCAAGAGGCTCCCATTGCAGATCAGTGACGTTTACGCGATGGGAGCGTGGCGGAAAGTAAGCTGTGTGATAAACTCCTTTATCACAGTGGCTCTAAGGTCAGGTGAGAAATACAGTTAAAACTGGATTTTTGCTTTGGAGAGAGGCTGCCAAAGAAGACCAGGACTCAGGAATGGAGTAAAGGCCATTTATTAAGCAAACAGTTGTAAAGGTAGGGTTGGCTCAAAGCATGAGGTCTGGATCTGCAACATCAGTCAACCCCCCCCCCCCCCCGGTTGGTCGATGAACCAAAATGCCTGGTCATGGCCAGGCTTCGGGATAACGTAAGGGCTATGAAAAATGCCATCTCACAGATATGCAACTGGCTGGTCACATGTGCTCTGTTAAGCCCCTAGTCACAGGGATGGCCCCCACAATGGCCACAGTGCATGCCTTCGGTGCTCCCAGGTCCAAAGGACTCTTGACCCAGTGCTACACAGCTCTGGAAACCATGCCCACCAGATCCATGACCTATGCTACCACCCCTAAAAGTTGTGGCAAGGCACACCCTGAACCCAAGGGAAGGAGGGTGGGAGAGCTGAGCAATAATGGTGCCGGCCTGGGACGCCACGTGGCCTTAAATAGGCCCATCCGCCCCTGCAAGGTATGCTGGGGCATGGCTGGGCCCGCAGGACTGGAGAAGGCAGCACAGACACCCCAGCAGCAACACGGATGGCCCGGTGAGTCGGGCGGCCACATTTCTTGCTGATTGTTTTTCCTTTAAAGAAAACAAATATCATATCACAAATGAGTCTCGGTTTCTTTAATGAAATGCTTCTTTAAGATGTGTCTTTTAATAAAGCAATTAATCCTCAGTATGTGCCCGTATGGAGGATGGGGAATTCAACAGTCTCTTCTGGAAAAGGAGGTCAAAGATTAAAGAGTCAGTGAATGACAACCTCTTAACCAATCTAGTTTAGTAATGTCTCTTAAAACTGACTAGTAATTGATACCAATAAAATAATTATATTTGAGACCCACAATGGTGTAATGCTTTGAGCATTGGAATAGGACTCTGGAAAACAGGGTTTGAATCCCTGCTCAGTCAGGGAAACTGACTGGGTGACCATGGGAAAGTTGCAATCTCTCAACCTCAGAGGAAGGTAAAGGCAAACCACCACTGAACGAATCTTGCCAAGAAAATCCTGTGACATGTGACCTTAGGGTCACCATCAGTTGGCAATGACTTGAAGGCACACAACAACAGCAATAATTATATTTACAGCTAGATAAATATAAATGACACTATTATGATGATTTTATCTCATTCATATCTTATAAAGCAATTTCTAGATATTAGATCAAACCAACATCTAGTTTTATAAAAATGACATTTACTCAAATTGTGGTGTCCTTAAAAGAAAACTTGTGGACATGGTATAATAGAATCTCCAAAAAAAAAAAGAAAAAGAAAAAGAAAGAAAGAAAGAAAGAAAAGAAAAGAAAAGAAAAAGAAGGATAAAATATTAAGAGTTGTTATGTCCATAGCATGTAAAAAATAAATAAAAATAAAGCTGAATAAAATAGCTATGAAATGATGTTTTCTGTGTTATAATGCATTCCCTGTGGTCATGGAACAGCCTGTACAACCTAAAGTAATGAAACTTACTCCGATTAAAATGAAATATTCTTCTCATTGCGTTAATTAATTAGGTACAATTACTGTTAAGGCCTGCTGGATATGAATAGCATGAGGTGTAATTAAGAGTAAACAAAACTTGGTCCCCAAATTCTATAAGGCCATTAACATTTGGGCTATAACAATTCTACTGGGCAGTAACCTATTTACCTACTGCTTTTGCCTCATGAAAGCAATATATCTCCCTTGATTAATCTTACTGGGAGAAAGTATGAGAGCTTAATTAAATGTACCGTACTAAACACTGACAGACTTTTCAGAGCAACCTTGCATTAATGGACTTATTGCTTCCAAGTCATCAGCCTGACAGAATATTAAGGAGGGATAACTTACATATCCCCACTAGAATACACACATTCACTGTTAGAGGCAATGAGGCTTATTCATATAGAAAGACAGTTTTTTACTGAAAATATATAGGTTGTCCTCATCATTAAAAAAAATCTCACACCAATGTCATTAATACCAACATGTACAACATTTAATCTTCAATACTTCCTAAAAGCCTATATTCCACCAAAACCAAAAATTAAGTGCACACTATGGTTGGAAGACTAGATAGAAAATTTAAATTTCTCCTTGTCATCAGTGGTCAGTTCCTCTACCCATACTTATTTTCATGATTACCTCCATGACAATCTATGCTAGAAATGTTCACACACAAGGATAAAACAGAAGGGTAATCACAAAAAGGCAGGGGGGTGCTTAATGAAAAACCATTAACAAGTGAAGCTGTGACAGATGAAGAAAGGAGGCAGCCAAGTCAAAGAGAGATGTATTGGGGAGGGAGGATCCAAACACACATGCAGGAATAAAATGAGTAGGAAATGTACAGGGAAAAGAAACTGAAGCAGAAAAGTACACATTTTGTAGAAGAATGGGGGGAAAATAATTGTTGCAGATCCTAAAGTGATACCTCATTTTTCTACAATTATAACATATAATTGGATACCAGAATACCAATGCATGGTTTACTATTTGGAACTCCTGCAAGGTTGCCTTGGTTTGTTTGTAGACAAACTGGTAAGGGAAAGAGCCCTATGAAAACATTAAAATTGTGAGGCAGTTAAAAAAAATTTTTTTGCCCTTATGTTCATTTTTAATAATGCTTCACCAACTTCAGACACAAAGAAAACAATGTAAAAACATAAGAAAAACCCAGCAGTGTTCTCTTTCTCCTTCCCTCAAAGGCCAACCAGATGACTCTGGGAAGCTCACAGGTAGCATGAAAGAATGAGAGCTCTGTTCTGCTCTTGTTAGCCAGAAATTGGTACTAAGAAGATTATTGAACCCAGGAATCCTGGCGGAAGAGATGTGGGATCTAAAAGATGAAAATGGATGCTTTTGCATTTAGCTATACGTGGGCTGTAGGTAGCCCTTATACAGTCGGGCAGCCCATCTGCAACCCAGACTTCTCCCATGGCTTTTTCAAGTACAGGAAAATCTAGTTGTTAAAAAAGCCATGGGAGAAGTCTGGGTTGCAGATGAGCTGCCCGATTGATATGTGCTGCCTATAGCCCATGTACAGGTAAATGCGAAAAAAAAATTGTATTTGTCTTTTATATCACAATTGTCTCCCACTGGGATTTTTGGGTGTGATAATCTCCACTGAGAAATGCTGCCTATAATACCAGTATATAGCCACAATGTTGAGAAATTGTTTTGAGATTTTTATTTCTACATCTTGTTTTAACATTGCAGTGCTGGTTAGATGATGATGATGATGATGATGATGATGATGATGATGATGATGATGATGACGACGACAACACCGATAATGATGTGTGCCTTCAAGCCATTTCCAACTTATGGTGACCCAATGGTGACTTTTCTTGGCAAGATTTGTTCAGAAGGGTTTTGCCTTTGCCTAAAATGCATTAGTTAGACAGAGGAAACATTTCAAATATCTGATCATAGAATCTGGATGGATGACAATCTTTGAAGCTCAGCAGTTATTGTGTACGAAAAAATCACATGTTTTTTTAACACACCAAACTGGCATTTCCTGCACATAAATATTATTATTTTTAATAAAGAGAGTAAATTTCTCTCTTTGTTGCACAGAAACTGCTGGTTCATATCCTGTTCATGAATTATATGAACATTACAATCAACATTTTTGGTTGTTTTGGCAGTGGAAATTTTGTACCAACTGTGTAACGACAAAATTCCCTCCAAACCTACCCTGCAAGTAGATCTCTCCTCCCAACATTGCCACTTCCATGTTGTTGGAGAGTGGCGGAATGGGCAGAGATGCATTGAGCAATTGTAGATAGAGCCATTTTGCATTCACTATAGCAGTATTTCTCTTTACAGTGTAATGTCTGCAAAAACAATATTTACCTTTCCTTTAGCCAATTGTACTGGATGACCTGTCTACAAGTCATCAAGAAAAGGATTCAGACCTGCAGGTTTCTATTTAGATTTTGAAACATGGAAAGCAGAAAGCAAAGTAGAAGGAAACAGCATCTGAGATATTTCCTTTGTGGATGAGGGAAGACATGTGGCATTCCTTTTAAGAACAATTTAACAGTCCACACTACCAGATGAAGGCTTACATAATTAGGTTGCTGCCATAGTGCAGAATTAATGTAGTATGGCACTACATTAATTGTGATAGCTCCATCCTATGGAAACCTGGGATGTGTGGTTTGTTGTTACATCAGAGCTCTCTGACAGAAATGGCTAAATATCTCACAGAACTACAAATTGCACAACTCCATGGCACTGAGCCATAACAATTAAAGTGGTGTCAAACTGTATAATTTCAGCACTGTAGATGCAGGCATAGATCCAATGCATGTTTACTCCTTTATATAGATTGAACTATCGGCCTACGACAACATAGGAAAGGGGCAATAGTCTCTCCTAACTTTAAGGCTTTATATTTGGATGAGTGAAATGCTCTGAAGAAGAATGTTTCTTCTCTGGGTGAATTAAAAAAAGTAGGATAATGAATCAAAAATAATTCTCCTTTTATATGACTGTAATAAAGTTAAGTCTAATTTAAATCTAATTTTTGCTCCTGCACTCCCTCCAGGTCAGCAATGACTGAGATATATTTTTCAAAAGGAAGGGCTACTGAATGCTAATACATATTTTTCAGCTAGAAATTCAACATTCAACCCCTTAAGGCCTACATACATGGGACTAAAAAGACTTGTTCATTACCTGCACATTTCTTTCAGAAGTGTTAAAAATCACCCTAGGGATAAATTTTAGTGTGAGATGCACGTTAGCTAGGAAAATCAACTCCTAGTTCTCTATCATGAGAGACACAATAATAAAAACTAATGACAGTAAGACTATTTTATTTAAAGCACAATTTGTAAACGAGGAGACAAAATAGATTTAATGAAAGGAAACATGTTGTGTTTCTTTCACAAGAAGGATGCAGCAAACAAAACTCTTGAAGAAGACTTGGAAGATCATAACATTATTCACAACAACTTATTTCAGTGTTGTTCCTGGCAGCCATCAGCTGCAGAAGTGTTTCATTTTGGCCCCTGAAATTTAAAAACAGTATGCCCTAGTAAATTCAGTTAAACTTGCTCTGATATAAATATATTTAGGATCACAGCTTTGGATGCTCAAATTTTCAGTTCTCCATCTCCATTCCAAATTCACATGCTTGACATCAAATGCATGGATTTTATGTAGAAAAATAAATTTTGATCCTTACTCTACACAATCATATTTTATTCAAGTTGAAAGCCTCATCTCTTTTAGTTTCCCAGTGACAGCTGTCAGAACCCATCAACATTTGCAGTGCAAGAATATAAAACTAATAGTCTTGTAATATCAAAAGTAAATGGACTGCTGAAACTCAAAATGAAAAACTATTATTGAAAGGTTTCTTTTATCTGATGATTTGCACCGAGTGGGGAATGGTTTAAATTCTGCCTCTTTTAAGATGCTGTGTTAGAAATGAACACTGACAGGATTAAATAAATGTACTTTTGAGTTTAGGTAACAGTAGGAAGTCCCTTCCTTCAGCCCTGTATTTGGCTTTCTGTGAGATATATTGTGGATGAAACATGTTTGATAGCAGCGGGGGTAATATCTGCATAGTTATACACCATGTTCTGTATATTTCAGTGTCCATTTCTCGGTATTACCCTGACATAAGTTGTTTATCCTTACTAAATTGAACTTCAGCTTTAACTCAATGGTCTGTTCTTCCATCATGAAGTCTTAAGAATGTGCATGCCTCCATAGATGGTCAGATCAAATCTTAACCTATTGAAAAAGAACATAATAGCGTTTAGAGTCTGCTGGCAGTTTGCACATGAAAAGTCACAGTCCATTTTAATAATGTTGAATGTTGGTGCCAGATAAACTCATCTCTCTCTATTCTTTCAGTGGAAGAATGAGGAAGATTTGAAAGAAATGGACATACTTCTTCCTTTTCCTCCTTTTCCTCACCACATCTTCAAGGCAGAAGCAATTTGGAGCCAATTTGGGGCAAGCATTCCATCACTTTGGCAACATAAGATCTCTTGGAGTGTAGCCTTTATAGTCAATGACAAATGAAATTTGGGGCAAAATAGACGGCTTCAATGGGGCAGCTTGGAGTCATGCCATTTAAGGCTGGATTGGGGCCATGGCAAACAGACATGTGACCCCAATCCAGCCAGCTTCTGCCCCAAATAGAAGCAGAAAAGAACTGTTTCTATTTGGGTGGAAAAAAGCCACCCCTTTGCCTCTGGAGCCAGCTTTTCATCAGCTCCAGGGCATATGGTTTCTAAACGCCAGGCCCTCAAACCATCCCAAAGCTGCCTGGAATGTAATTGCTAGTACAATTCCCAGGCAACATGTAAATGCCACGTCCCCAAACTGGCTAAAGCTGATGGTCTTTTCTGGTCCATAGTTAGTAATATGGTGCCTGGATGATCTTGAGGCCCATCTTGTTGGATTGAAGCTGATAACTAGGGAGCTTATTGCAAAGGTTAAAAAGGTGACTTACCACTGCCAAAGTGATTTCTAATTAAGGCTGCATCCAGATACTATTGCACCCATTTTGCCACTGATCCTGCCAGGTGGGTGCATCCTGGATAACTTCTGGCTAGATTCCAAGCTCAGCTGGTCGATCTGCAAAACCAAGAAGCTCCTGGCTTTGAAAAGAGGCCACCTGAGCTGGGATTCTAGCTGGAGGTTATCCAGGCTGCATCCACCCAGTGGCGTCAGCATCAAAACATGTGCAATGGTATCAGGATGCAGCCTGAATTAGAATTCAATTTGGCAGCAATAAGTCGCTTTTTTAAACTGTGTGACACAAGTTCTTAGAATTGATCTGTTCATTTTTGTGAAACAGATAGATATTTTGACAACTATGACATTGATTTACATTCAAGAAGAAAAAGCAGTTTTGTGGCCTATTTGGAGGCTAACAAAGCTGGATTACTTAATGGCCAGGGCTGTGTCTGCACTGCAGAAATAAGGCAGTTTGACACTGTTTTAACTGCCATGGCTCAATGCTACGAGGTTCTGAGATGTGTAGTTTTGTGAGATATTTAGCCTTCACTGCCAGAGAGCTCTGCTGCCACAACAAATTACAAATCCCAGGATTCCATAGCTTTGATCAAACTCAAATTTGCACTGAGAAGTTAGGAAGGGAAAAAACACCTTCTTCCTCTAGTTCTTCCTTGCTTTTCCCAGCCTCTGATTCACATACCACCAAGGAAGGTGGAATAAAACACTGGCCAAAGAAGCAAGCCAGAGGCAACAATCATCAGGTGAGGGAAAACAGCACTAACTAAGCACTATTTGCTGCTTTTAGAAGGAAAAGAGTCTGTGAATGTGCTGGCTGATACCACCTCATTTTCCTGCCCAGCCAAACCTGGGATAAATTGGTGGGGACAGTGATGGTGGCAGCATCCCCTTATCTGCATGGCCAACCACAGCTTTGCCTTCCCTTCCCTCTCAATCTCCCTGAAGGAAACACAGGTCAGGTCAGGCCAGGCAGGGCAAGGCACGGCATGGCAGAACAAGGCAGGTCAGTGAGAGGGAAGGCAAAGTTGTGGCCACTCCTTCCAGGTTTTGTTGGTTAAGAAAGCAAGAAGATAGCTACCACCATGTTCATTAATGCAGATCTTATTTCTCCAAAAGTGAGATACATCATATTATGTTCTCAGTTTTGTTTGCAAAGCATAACACTGCTTCTGCTTAGGGGATTCTCTTTTCATCTTTCATCTTTCTTTCTGGGGAAGGGCCACCATTGGTGGCACTGCTGCTGCTACCACCTCCTCCCTTTCCTTCCAGCCAGCAGCCCTTCCAAACCCAGAAGGAGCTTGAGGAGCACCGGCTGGGCAGCATGTCTGCCAGTAATCTTGACCTGGCCAAGGTTTATTAAAAACAGAACAAAAGGGATATTTATGTTAAAATGATGGGACAATGTTAAAAAAAATACTGTCCTCTTTAAAACAGTATGTATGGTCAGCTACTACTAGTAGTCTTCTGTTCCTTTACAAGAGCATGATAGCAGAATACTCTGGGATCCAAAAAGATCCAAAGATATGGGATCTAAAGATGTAAAATGAAAATTCTGGATCTTTGAGTCAGTGTTGACTTCACATGTAATTTGCAATATATTTAAAATAAAAATAAAATAAAATAAAACCGATTGTCAGTTAACAAAGCAATGCATTGACAGCTTGATGCTGTCACCAAAGCCATAGAAGTTTCAGTTTCTTTTAAGTTCCTTCCAGAATAAAATCTGACAAATAATACATTTCATAAAATCCAAACATTAGAGGTTTTTTCTTTGTTTTTGGGGTTTCTGTTGGGTTTTTTATTACATAATTGCCAGAGGCCTGTCGAGTTTTCACTATCCTTCTTCTTTTGCTTTTTAAAAAACTCTTTTTTTGAAATAGGCTACTGATGCATATTAGAATTTAATTACACCAATTAGTACTGCCACATCAGACATATGATGTGCCTTCAATTAAGAAGTACCTAATGGATATTAGTACAATTTAGCTTTGTAATTAAAGTTCCAAGAGCAGCTCAAATTAAACATTATGATTACAAAACATTAAAACAACACTGACAACATTAAAATTGCATATTTTTAGAATGACCTTATAAGCTAATGTTTCTTTTGAAAAATGAAGAATAGATAACTCTGTCATGTGTTACACACTGGGTGCCTGAAGAAGAAGAAACTGAAATGGGTATTTTATTCCAAAACCTTAAAAGGTTTTAAAAATTGTTTTGTATGCACCCTACCATAATTGATGTATTTATTGCAAACACTAACCATCAAAAAGCACTGCATGAAACAGCATGATATAGCTTCTGCTATTGGCAGCCACTTTTATTCCTTTGGCGTAGTTACTTTAGTACTTTGGAAAGTGGTTTTGGACCTTATGAAAACCACCACTAGCCAGATGTTCTTACTGATTTTGCTTTAGAATGGCCTTTAAGCTATAATGTGAGTCACTTTTAAGCATTTTGGAAAGGAAATATAGAAATGTGTTTAAAAATGAATGAATGTGTGCATTATTTGCACATGTGGCTGGCATTGTTTCTTTGTAATGCCCAAAAGGAAATTCACACTGGGAATTTTGCAAGCTGTCCTGGACATTTAAGGAACATTTAAGTACCACTAGCTGGTGGAACTCCTGGTTATGTTAAAAATCACATTGACAGCATAAAGCAGGTAAAAGTGGGTTTGGAGCCACTCTGTCAAAAAATAAACCCCATAGAATTCAATGAGATGTTCATTGTGATCCTACATGAAACTGATCCCATTGCAGTACATCCTATAAATACTGCTAGCTAAATAAGTTTGCCTTCTCACTCCTAGTTAAGCCAATACAGGATTTCAGCATTGTGTAATGAACTGAAGCAGATGCCCTTGGAAACAACAGCACATTCCAATACATAGCTAATCCAAAAATAAACTCCATAGAATTAAGTGATATGTTCAGTGTGGTCCTATATGAAGTAAATCCCATTGAATCCATAAACTCTTTAACTGAATAAAACTGCATTCTCAATCATGGTTAATGCATAAGTTTTCTTTGTTATTTGATGAACCAAAACATATACACTTTGGAAATAACAGCACAATCCAACACATATCTACTCAAAAGCAAGTTTCACTGAATTCTTTGGGATTTAATCTGAGGAAACTATGTCCAGGGATGCAGCCTACCTTATATTAAATAACTCGGCTACCTTTAGATACTAGGCATCTTGACATATGTGAGTGGTGGATTCTATATGTTGTTCTTTCTGAGACAGCAAAGAGTCTTTGCTCATTCCTGACACGTGTTCTTCTAAGGTCTGGGATCTAAACGTTCAGTGAAGGTCCCCATGCATTTCCTTGCATCCTGTGTCAATTAGATATTTTGCACAGTTTTATCCATCTTCAAACTACCCAATCACAAATACTTCATATTTGTATAGAGGACAGGGGCTAGCTATGCATGCCTTCTGAAATTAATGCAGATCTTATTATTTGAATCTTGAGCAGGGATTCAAATTCTGGTCTACAGTGTCATAGTCTAAGGCTCAAACCGCAACACCATCCTGAGTACAGACATGCAAAACTTGCAGATTTTGGTAGATGGCTATGTGTGGCATGCAGAAACTCCCAGGTGAGGCTCTTCTGTTTGAAATCATGGAGAGCTCTTGCCAATCAGTGTAGACAATATATAAGTAGAGGAACCAATGAGCCTGACATAATAAAATAAAAGTTTCTATGGCGCTTTACAGACTACCCAAAAAGGGCGGTCTGCTGGTGCCTCCATTTCCACTGTCAGGAAGCCTCAGCCCCCAGACGGTGAGGCTTCTTGGCAGCCGAAAAAGAAGCCCCAAAAAGGGATTTATTTTTGTGCCACGGAAATGATGCCACAAGACACCAATGGCACACTCGTGGCATCATTTCCATGGTGCGACGTGCGGACGCTAAGCGTCCGCTACGTCAAAATGGTGGTGCCGATGTAGAATGGGCGCTGCCATTTTGTACATGCTCAGCACGTACTAGGGTTAGGGGTGTCCAGAAAGGATGCCCCTTTCTAACCCTAGTAAGTGCCGTGCACGTACTTTCCACCCATGCAGAACAGACCAATGTTTCACTGACATCAGAACCAGAAGATCTGTATATTCCACTGACACCAATAGATTTTTGGGGAATGGGAACCAATGAAAGAGGGAAGCCAAACTTAGTTCAGATACTTCATCTATGGCTCAGCTCATTGTATTCTCCTGGTTGCACTCCTGATGACTTCCTAGCTCTGAATTCTTGTGGAGGTATCACAAGGATTATTTATTTTCATCACAATTTACCAACTTTGCTTCAAAAAGCTCAGAAAAATCCACCTGATACATGAGTTTTTCCCCCTGATTTAGTCCCACAACAGTAAGTATGTGATGCAAATAAGTCCCAGTTACCGACCAAAATTGGCCAGCAAGTTATATGAAGAATTTGAACTTGGGTTACCATGGTTAAGTAGTAGCCGCTATATCATCTAGCTTTCCCTTGCTTTCCTTTCCTCAAGGTAACTTTTCTGGATGTCCCCTCCTCCCTCCCCAAACACTGACTATTGCTTCCATATGAAGATCATTGTGTCTGGATTAGGAGATGAATGTTTTCCCAAAGCAGAATGTGACAGATTGATGCTTATAGTTCAGTGTTAAACTGTGCTCCTTAATTATGATATAATTCACGTATTTTTTTTTGGAGGGGGGGGGGTTCATTTGGGATCTGACATTATAAGCATACTAAATTAATATGATGGCCTGCAATTTATCACAATTATTAAAATAGGGAAATCCAAGATTCAGCTAATCATTAATCATGGTAAAACAAATAAATGGAGTGTGTAACATCTTGGACATAACTCAAGAATATTAATTTTAATTTTAATGAGATCACAAAATAGACTAAATGATTATTTATAAAATAAGATGGAACATAGACAGGTAAGTACCATTTCTGCTTCAAATAAAGCTTATAGCAGTTCTTATGATGTCTAACCATATCAATTGTTTTGTTGTCTCACTATTATAAAAAGTGGAAAGGGTCTTTTTATTCAAGACATAGCAACATACTTAATAGTATATAATTGTGTGTGTGCTTCTGTATGTGTGTATATTTGCATACACATGTGCAAAGGCATACAGTTTCACCTATCATTCTCAGCTGATGCACAGGTCACTGAATGTTATCATAATAAAATTAATGCATTTTAATGTTAATTTCAAATAAAAATTTCAATGTTGTTAAGAAAGGGGGATAAAAAAAGAAGGAAACACAGGAACCTAGTATTTTACAGTTTGAAGTAAAGACTGCACTTTATTCTTGGCTGTCTAACTTTGGTTTAAACATAGTTCCTGAGAGTCAAATGATGTATTTCTTTTAATAAACAGCCATATGGGCCATATTTTGTTTACTCAAATGGGCCCTGAAGACCTGGACCTGGTGTCAGATTGAAATTACAGTGTTACATTCACCTTTAACTGCAATGGCAACTGTGACAGTGAGACTCATTCACAGTTTAACAGTTTCTTTACCTTGCCTTTGTAATTGTTTCTTTATAGCTTTATCAGTATCAAACCTTTATTACAGTCAACAGACCTCCAGGCAATAAAATTAAAAATTAAAAACAAAGCAAAACAACTATAGCTTTATCTATGTTGCCTTACAGACTAAGTTCTGACAGAACTTTTATTAAACTTTTTTTATCTTATAAACCTTCTGGTTATCTGTGACTCCACTAGTCACTAAACACTATGGCTCCTGCAGGACACTACAATAATTTAATGAAGGACACTCCTTATTCCTTTCTTGGGTTCTTAAAACTCTTTCTAACTGTCCCTTACAACAACCTAAGCTAACCTCAATGGCTCTTTGCCCCTCAGGACACATTAAACATCAACCCATTTCAAACCTGCTCCTCTTTCTTGTATACTCATTCCTAGGAGAAGCCACCACCTTTTTCTGGCTTTGGTTCCTTTGGCTAATGCTGCCAGTTGTCTCCACAGCAATATCCCACGGGATCCTGGGATTTTGTGTATTTACGGAACGCCATTTAGAGTTCTCAGTCAGAAAAGGCTAGTGCCTCACAGGATTCCATAGATTGCAGTCATGACAATTAATGTGGAATACAGTTGGCCCTCCATATCCATGCACATTTCATCCATGGATTCAACCATCCACAACTTGAATATATATTTTTAAAAAATATAAATTCCAATAAGCAAACCTGGATTTTGCCATTTTATGCATGGGACAGCATTTAACTATGGAGTTTATCACACGGGAGGAATTTCTCTTAATTTCGAAAGAAAAGAAAGTGGGGTCAGAACGCATTCACATGAATTTGCTAGTTCAGCTAATTTACGTGAATTCGAATTGCATTTGAACTGACTTCCTATTGCCTGAAAATAGCTTGCCATTGCCTGAAATTGCATGTGGTAGTCTGTCACGCAATAACATGAAACCTCATGATTGCGTTTGGACTGACTTCCTATTGCCCGAAATTGTGTGTGGTAGTCTATCACGCAATAACATTAAACCCCATGATTGCGTACAGATTGCTATTGGATTATACTTCCAATTTCCCTTGTCTGATAAACTCCTATGTCATTGTACTTAATGGGACTGGACATCCATGCATGTTTGTATCAATGGGGGGGGATCACTGTAATCATGCTTTAATTATAGACTCCCAGAGTGCTTTGGGAATGTATTAGCAGTAGTGGTGAGGGGCCTTAAGCCCTGCCCACTTAGATAAACCAGATTAATGATCTTGCCTACAATCTAAACTGTGGGTGAGATGGGATTTTATTCACTTTGCTTTAAGCATCCACCCACATCCATAGAAAGAGTGGTTTACTTACTCCAGCATAATGGCCTATTATCACAGCTCAGAACACAACCATAACTTTTTGGAAAGTGTACTTTGTTATGGCTCTTTCACTTCTTTATAAGGCATTTTTGGGACACACACATAAGCAAGGGATTTCAACCTCTAGTGTTACAGATATCTGGAATTTTAACTTCCAGATGTTCCAGCTAGCATGGTCAATGGCTGGGAATTCTGAGAGATGATGTCTGAAACACTTGCAAGACCAAAGTATGACAACTACTGAATAGGTGTGACATGTTTTCATTCAGGGACACTCCTTCTTGGTTCTTCTGTTTGATACCCTATTCACATTATGTATTATTTTTCAACTAAAAACAAAAAAAAGTATAATGGAAAGCTCTATATAGTAAAAACACATAGCATTCTGTTGCAAGTAATGGAAAGAAATATGATGCACCAACATCATCACTATTTATAGCTATAATATCTGTCCTAATATTTAGTAGGGAGAAGTCTGGGAAGTGGACAGCTCACCAGGGTAATGAACTCATTTTTAAGACTACTCTTTTGTTTCTTACTGAGAACCTCAGTTACGTTTCACAGAAGCGAAAATTCATTTGTAGGACCTCCCTGGAAGCAAGAGGCTGCAAAAGAACTGGTGGGTGATTGATACATCAAGACTTCAGTGGCATTAGTGGGCAGGGATGCAGGTGAGGGGCACTTGGACTCTATTCTGCCTCTGGCTCCATTACATTTTATGCTAGCCCTGTTATTCTGACACTGAAGCCAAGTCTTTAAGTATTGCCCATGCTTCACAATATACAAAAGCTAAGAGATTGATTTGTCATCAAGAGCAATTCATTTTTTTAAAGGGAGATTTTGGTTCATAGGACCAGCCAGCAGCTTTATAGCATGGCCTTTCCAAATAGAATGGCAAGTCAGGAGCTCCTAGGCAGCTAAATCTCTAATTAAATCCAGAGCACAATATATCTCTGCACAACAAGAACTGGAAGTGGTTCAATCCTCTTGTTTTGCCCCCTGGCTTAAACACCACAAAGATTAACACCATCTGGGAAATTATTCTTCTGATCTGACTCCCTGGCTTCTGAGAGGAAAGTAGCTGTGGTGTGCATGTGTAGGTCAGTTTTTCTGTTCTTAGGTTCTAAATGACCCTTCCAAGGCTGGGAAATGACTATTTGCTTGTTGCTGTTTTCTGAATTTCTGAGTTCTAAATTTTCCTGATGCATTTATGATTCAGTAGTGCCAAGAAGACTTCTTTCCTCATTACCTTGTTTGCCAATTGAATGCAGATGCAAAAATTAAATTGCTTGTGCATATGGCATGCAAAATTTTGGGTTTCCTCATCCCTACAAATAATGCCTTTCTCTGTTTAACGTTTCTAGTTTCACTGCATGATGATGTCTACAGTAACCTGCTGAAAATATTGAGCATGGTGTATGAATGCTCTAATTCATATTAAGGTTTTAAAGTTCAGATTTCTATAATATCCAACACTAATTACAATTAAATAGTGATATTCAAGTATCAACAAAAATGGGATATATGGATCACTTATATTAAAGCCCTGAAAATAACAATGATTTGTGTAGACCATAACTATTTTTCTCTTTCATTTAATCTTAGTTTATCAGATTTTCAAAAGCATAGGACTAAGTTCTGCTTTCTCGGTATCTTTCTAAAAAGAATCCAACAATTCACTTTTGAATTCAGATGTTTTAATTTCATCTTTGGAGAGAATGTCAGCTGATCTGAATCAATAGGTATGTAAGTAAACAAGAGAATGGGCTGGAAAACAGTAATTTATGTGGTTTCAAATACTTTTTAAATAAAAACATCAGATAACATTTTTTGCCATACATAACTACTATTTCATATATGCACACATTTCAAGCAAATGTTTTATGAAACGTTTACACCTCAGCAGCTATGCATAAACAGATTTTCTTCTCCTTGAACTCCTCAAGGTTTTCCAGGTGTTGTGCTGTGGTAAAAGCAACAACAGCAACAACAAAAACAGAATGAATTTTCTTCTATGTCTTAGCAACAGGGCCTTACCATACTGGCTTGTCAATAATAGCTTATTTCTTCTAAATATATCAACAAAAAGGTAGTTAGCTAACTATTTGTTCTTAAATATTTCAAGTAAATCTTCCACTGAGAAGAACATCATTCTTTACAAAATGAGGTTTCCCATCGAAAGTAAAATATAAAAAATAACATGCCCCACATTTAGACATTTGGAAATGTCAACAGCTGCAAGATACAGCTGTATTCTTGTGGTCTAAGCAGTCAGATCACATTGTACAACCTGCATTGGCTACCAGTTTACTTTCCAGGGCCATTAAGAAAACTGCTGCCATTGTCCTTTAAATTCTTAAAACAGTTTGAGATCTAGTTACTCAAAGAAGCTCTTTCTCCCACTTTAGCCTACCTTCACTTGGAGATCACCATCCAAGGTCATAATTAGGTGTCGATTCTGAAGAAAATTTAGTCTAGTGAGCATGAAGTTAGCTTTAGGTTCTTAAAGTCCATTTTTTTCACTATTTTCCTTAAAGTTTTTTTTTAATATTCCCAAGATTATTTCACTTTCATGATCTCATTTTATTGTTTATTGATTATATTGTTGAATGCCACTTGTTTAGTGTTGTTGCTGGTTCTTGTTATCAATCAATATTATTATCATAGTGTTTCAATAAATCCATTGCTGATACATTGCCAATTTATATGCTGGAAGTTATCTTGTAAGTGTTGCATCCTAAAAAGCTTCCTAAAATGTTTGAAATAATTACACATAATCCTATTAAAGCTGGGAAAATGAGTAATGATATCATGTTCTTGGAGTGGTCAGTTTCTGTCTAGTACAATCTGAGTAGCTGTGCTACTAAAGAAACTTTGAAAGATAAACTTTATACTCAATGATCATCTTTCAAAAGACAATCAGAAAAGAATAGACAAAGGAATGTTAAAGTATATAAGAACAATTATAAATGAGAATGACATTGACAGCCAACCGTATTTGCCTACAGCTGGTGTTTGTTTGTTCTTAGAAGACATATGTTAGACTTTGTATGTTCATATGTATCTACAAATTTTATTTATGTGGTACTTTTTCCTTTGTCACATTCTGTTCTGGGTAGTATTCTTCTATTTTGATTTTCTTACTATATTTAGAATATTATGTTTTCCCTTTGGTTGTAAATTGTAGTATTCTGCTTAGTTCTGCATTCTTATATTTCTGTTCATTTGTTATCCTTATCAGCTGCAAATATTGTTTTTATTTATAATTGCTATTGTGTCCTTTAATGTCCCTTTGTGTGTGTTTTTCTGATAGTTTTTTATAGCTTATACACCTGTGGTTGAGACTCTTCCTTTCTTTTTGGGATTTCAATTCCCATCAGCCAAAAGCTGACAGCCAGTATTGAGAATGCCGGAAGTTGTAGTTCTCCATAATCTGGAAGGCTATCATAGAATCATATACTCATAGAATCATAGAGTTGGAAGAGACCGCACGGGCCATCCAGTCCAACCCCCTGCCATGCAGGAAATCCTTTCTTCCTTAAACCTGGATTGGGCAGTATATGAAAAGGGAAAAGATGAGCATTAAGGGATTTAATTGAAAAAATAATATAGTGATAGCAATAGAATAAAACAGTGTAGTTTTGCACTGTTAAAAATGAAATCTCAGGCCAAGATCCTTTTAGAACACTGACAGAACATACAACTGTACCAGAAGAGATCCATCTTATTACCACCTTAGATGCTTTTAAGAAGGCACTTAAGACGGATCTCCTCTGGTGGGCTTACCCACTTGACCTTGTATAGGAGCCTTATTAAATAAAATGTTCCACTCCTTTGATTATGACTGCCATGTTTGCTATGATTGTCATGCAATTTAATTAATAATGCCAGTACTTTATTGATTGTATCTTTGTATTTGTAATTTGTATTTATTTTATCGGATGTAATCCCACCTTGATCTTCAGGGAGAGGCAGGAAATATAAATTATTATTATTATTATTATTATTGTTATTATTATTATTATTATTACCACTGAGGTCCCAATGAGGCAACTAGATATGTTGTCAATGCTGGGCACTTTGTTCTAACCTCAGAGTGACTTTTGCCCACACAACACCATGAGATGGCACACAGGGATTATATGAGAAGGCAGGCAGCCATCATCGCTATGGAGAGAGCTGAAAACCCAGAGCAAAAGGTAAATAAATAAATAAATAAATATTTAAACTGTATAACCCGCCTCTCTGTCCGGGACAGCCAGGCCGACTTACTAGTTAAAACAGTTCAATCCCATATCCTAGAATCCCGCTTCCCCAAATAACAATTTAAAAGTCCACAATTTAAAACATAACATAAAATAAACAAGATAAATAGTTCTAACAATGGCTAAAGCTGATTCAGAGGGGTATCGGGTTCTGATTTTGGTGGCTGATTATCCATTCAGGAAAGGCCTACCAGAAGAGACCCATATTAACAGCTTTTTTAAAGCTGTTTAAGCTGATAATATGACAGATCTCCTCCAGCAGGCCGTTATATAATTTGGGAGTGGCTGCTGAAAAGGTCCTCTGGGTGGTTTGAGACAGCCTAGTCTTCATAGGCTGCAATAAATTCCTCCCAGAGGATCTGAGTGTGGGAGGTGGATTATATGGAAGGAGGTGGTCCTGAAGATAGGTTGGACCCAAGTCATTTAGGGCTTTAAAGGTCATAACCAACACCTTGTACTGCACCCAGAAACTAATGGGCAGTCAGTGGAGCAATTTTAAAATAGGGGTTTTGTGATTGCTTCTGGCTTTGTCAGAAACCAACCTGGCTGCCATGTTCTGCACTAACTGAAATTTCCAAACTAAGCACAAGCATAGCCCCATGTAGAGTGCATTGCAGAAATCGAGTCATGAGGTTACCAGTGTGTGCACCACAATTTCTAGGTCCCTCACTTCTAGGAAAGGGTGCAGCTGGCATATCAGCTGAAGCTGATAACAGGCACTCCTAACCAAATACAGGTTTAAAAATTCAGGTTAAGGATTTTAAATGGTTAAGTTTTAAAATTCAGGTTAAGAGGGAAGGCCAAATTGGGTTTGGACATCATAAAGACAGTCTTTGCCCAAATCAGACTATTGGTCCTGTGTCATGTAAACAGGACACAGCAAGCCTGTGGAGAATTCGGAATAAATAATCCATGTAGACAGGCCCAGAAGGGTGAGGGCTGCTCCATTTTCCAGTTGTTAAACTGAAACTTGGGTGTACCCCATGGAGAACTGGAGAGATGGAGCCTTCATACCTTCTAGCTGATATTTTACGTCTGGGAGGAAGAGATCATTGTGTAACTTATCCTTTTACAGCATCCTTCAAATTACATCTGCTGAAGTAACCATAAGTTTACCAGCAGAGATAGTTAAGAAGAGTCAGGCCTAATTATCTGATTTTTAAAAAATGCAAACTGAATTACTTGGAGTGGAGTTGACAGGACAAGGCCAGATAGGATAATTTTTCAGTAAAAGCTGCTATTTGAAGCTGATAATTTGGAGCAAGATTCAGAGATTCATCCATTTTCAATTGGTACCAATTAGAGATTCCCCCTCCACCCACCCTCCAAGCAAATGTTCTCTGCACCAGAAGCATTTCCCACATGAGCACAACAGAAAAGGAAAAGGTTAAAGCCCCTTTTCATGTAATCCCATTATCAGAACCCTCCAGCTGATACAATTTGCATTTTTACAAACTTGGAATTCAAATGCAGAGGTCAGTCCATTTCATGTCTTGGTCCTCAGATGAGTCTGAAGGAAAGTGTTGTTCAGTTTGAAATTTGATAAATTCATACTTCCTAAATGTATCCAGAATTTTCATTTCTCCAAGGGTTTTTTTTGGGGGGGGGGGGGGGGGGGGGGGGGGGGCTGGGTGTCCTTGGGAAGTACAAAATAGATATTTTGTTGAGAAACCTGACTCCAATGACTTTCTTTTAAATCCCTATAGAATACCTGTAGTTGTAGAACAACTGCAGACGGGCGCTATTATCTGATATCCTATTTGTGGGCCTCCCAAAGGACATATAATTGACCACTCTGGGATATAGGATGTTGGGCTATGTAGCTTTGGGTCTGGTGCTGTATTTTTTCTTTTAAAACTATTTAAGTATAAACCCGCAAAACATTTTTTTCAAAAAATATAAAAACATTATATAGCAAATTCCATTTACTTGTAAAGATATATTTATATCATAATGAATAAGCATCTTTTGGGTCTAACATTCTACTACCCCGAGTCATAAACTTTCTGTATGCCATGGATTAAAGCTTTTAGGGAAGAAACTGAATACTTTAAAGGATAATCTAACAATAGTGAGACTATTAGTTCATACAAAAGATAGCTTGTTGCATTGTGCTTTTCCCAGAGGGAAAGCCATTGCTTTTTAGAGGGATTTTTTTTGGTGGTGGAGAGTGGGGCATGGGGATTGCTTCATTTTTGCAGGTATTGTATAAACACAAAGAAGAGGCTGTTTTTCCAGTGGTAACATGATATGAAATGAAATGAAATGAAATTTTATTTATATACCGCCGTTCCCATGATCACGGCGGTTTACAACAAATAAAATACTATACAATGCAATTTACAAGCAGCATAAAAAGCAAATACTACAATACAAAGATAAAAATACAACAATGGCATAGCATTACATATTTCAAGCACAGCATAATAACAAATAACAATGCACTTCACTACAGGACAGCAATACAATTCAATACAAGATAAAAATCTATACATGTCTCAGAACAACCAATATTACATAACAGCAATAACATATCCAAACAGTATAAGCCCAGCATTACTAACCAAACTAACCAAACCCCACCCCTCCAAAAAACGCTGCTCCAGTGGCGGAGAGAAGTCCTCTTGGGCCGCTGCCCTGATGGAGGAGGGCGAGCGGCGGCGTCTCTGGTGGGGAGGCCGGGAGCCGGCTTTATATCTCTTTGAAGCATCTGAAACCATTTGTCTTTCTGAATTTTGACCAATTTAAAGTTATGTCATGCAAAATAAGTGAGCATCAGCATCATTTCAGACTTGAATTCACTTTATTTCCCAGTAAAAGCTCTTCCTAGGTAAAACATTATTGAAGGGAGGGAAAATGCAAATAAAATGAATGATATCACTCTTGTAAGAATTGTTGGACAGCAGTTGTTAAGTTCTAGTGAGTGTTTTATTTTATTTGAGAATTATTATTCAGGAGTTCTTGTGTCTTTCACATAGTTATTATTTTTACCCTTGTACCATCCATGTCATTGTGAATAGACATTGTTCTTCCCTACCAAGAAAAACATTACATTCCCACCTGTTAATTCATGTGTCCAGGTGCAGAATTTGAAACAATAACTATAAATTAAATTGAAGCACAATACATCTCATCACAGTGAAGAAGACCGTGGCTGAATACCTAGTGAGCATGTTTTGAATTTTAAAATGCATCTAGGACAATACATAATGGATGGGATAAAATATGTCAATTAATAAAATGGCTTCAGTGGTCACAAAATAGCTGTTTCACAGAATGGCAAACTAGTGAAGCTAAAAGACAAGGAAATATTTATTTATCCATTAAAATATTTATTTATCATAATATATTTCTACCTATTTTAATAAAAATGTCAGGGTGGCTTACAAATAAAATTAAATCAAACAAGTTAAATCAGTTTAAAACAATAAACATAATGTAAATATATAAAAACATATGAAATATAATAACAAGGTAGAAGATTTAAAAGATTAAAAAAATTAAAACTGTGTGCATCAGTATTTGAGGTGAATCTGTGAGGCCCCCAAAGTCTTCCCAAATGCCAAAGGAAAACAATTTCGGCACCAATCAGGTTTCAAAGGGGAGGAAGGCATTCAACAATTCGGTTGCTATGGCTGAGGGAGTCTTCACTCATGTCCTAATGTTTTGTATTTGTCTTGCTACTAAGATAGAGGAGCCTCACACAACAGACCTCAGTCCGCATGCAGCCACAGATAGGGAAAGGTGGTCCCTCAAGTATCAAGGTCCTAAGCTATTTAGGGATTTAAATGTCATCACAAACACCTTGAATTCACACCAGAAGCACATTTGTAGTCAGTGCAATTCTTTTAAGATTAGCATTACATTGTCTTTATGGTATTCTGATCAGCAGTCAAGGTTCTGTAGTTTGCGCTAGCTACAGCTTCCAAGTCTTAGTTGAGGACAGCCCCACATAGCAGTTTCTAACTAGCAGATTAGCAATGAATGAATGGCTGTGCTTAGGTTCTCTTTATCCAGGAAAAGCTGTAGTTAGTGCACCACTCAAAGCTGACACCAAATACTCTAAGCCACTAAGTCTGCTTGGGCCTTCAGTGACAGGGATAGATCTAGGAATACTCCTATGCTATGCTTTTGCTTCTTCAGGAAGCGTACCACATCACGCTGCAAGATCTTATAAGTTGTAAAAGGTGGTGGTGGATTTGCGCTGTTCTTCCAGCATGGTTTCAAACTGCGTAGCGTCTTTTGTGCTCCTAATTACCTCATTTTGCCCAGTGATGAGACTGCTCTTTCTTCATCTCGTCTCCTCCATCTCACCCCATATGAGGTCTGGAGCACTTCATGAGCCTGGAAATCTCTCCTTTTTGCAAGGATGAGATTCTCCCCCATTTAGGAATAATTTTAGTGTTTTTATGTTTGTTTTCTTTGAGCAGACTGCCGCGTGGAGATATCATCTCAAGAGCCTTCCTAGAGGCGATCTGCCATTGCCATCAAACCCAGCCAGAAGTCCCATCAGTTCCTTCATCTTATATGGATTCACCTTTAGTTGATTAGCTCTCATCCAGCTCATTACAGCATCCAGGCACTTGCACAACCCCAACAAATTCCAGTAACAAGGAAAAACAGAACTGAATGTCATCAGCATACTGATCATCAGTATACTGATAACACCCAGGTTCTAAGATCCTAACCAAATTCTTGAGTATGAGGCTAAGTAATCTTCAGCAACAAGCCAATACTTTGAAAACACACATTGCCACTCATTATCTCCCACCCACCTACTTCTAGGTTCACTCACTTCCCCAATACATGTTCCAGGAGAAGGAGAAAGAGGAAAAATTAATCAAAGCCTGCTTTTGCTCCCTAAAGCTTTCTAAATAACTAACTTTTGCCTTCCCAATTCAACAAGCTTGTTTGGCAGCAGTTTACACTTCTGTCATCACCATTTTTATAATATTTTGATAGGTGATAGAACACAGTAATATGTCTTTTCTTTTCTGGAGAGTTGTTAGTGCCTTGAGGTAGTCTTGGATGTAGTCTGAGAAAAATTATGGCTTACAGTGGGGCTCCTGCTGGTTCTTGGCCTAGTACAATAGACTGCCCCCCATACTTTTATTTCAAAGGAATTTTAGTTAAAATGAGCTGTAGTACTGGATGTGTACAAACTGATAGGTATGTCAGTTCTGTTATGCTTTGCGAGCATATCCATGGTAAATAGGAAACATTTGTTTCCAGTTTCTAATCATTTGTTGAGTCCACTGAATGGACTTTGTATAAGGTTAAAATACACTATCAAAGGATAATGTGCATTCATGATGTTGTTGTTGAGAGAGAGAAAAAAAAAGTATGTTTTGAAAAGCATATTAGTGCTAAAAGATGTCAAGCAGACTCAAGAACAATTCAAAATGATTTAGGGGTACACATTCTGTAGCTTCTTTTCTTGGGTTTATGAAATAGTGTATTAAAGGAAACTTTGATGAAGTATATTTCATTCTTTATCTACTAGAAGGCAATATAGGAGAAATTGAGTTCCTATGTTTCTTTACTCACATCCAGGTCCATTCCATATAAGTTCTGTATTAATATTTGGGATACAGCTTTCATTTCTAACAGGAAAAAAATGAAATTTTTTATTTATTTTATCTTTAAATGAACACATCAGTGGGTACATACCTCCATAGCTTAAAATAAGTTTGTATACATTTTAGAAATGAATGCAGTGTTTCTGCATGTTTCCCAAATGTGTTTGAGTGCTGTTTAACACATTACTGTCATTTCAAGAAATACATTCTAACCTCACAAATATACAGATTTTTGATCAGGCACTAAGTCCAGTTCTGTGTTCAGCTGAAGAGTAGAATCAGCTAAACCTGTATATATGTAAAACTGTTAAAACAAACAAACAACCTCCACCAAGGTCAATAGAGTTTCCCTAACAGTTACAAACATGAAAAGGAAGCAGGGAAGGGAGATGTAAAGATATCATTATACTTTGCTAGGAATCCCCCCCCCCAACATTATTGATTACAACTTCAGGGTAATTTGGCATGGTATGGGGTCAGATCCTTGATATCAGGGTGCACTTGTCTGCCAACCAATGCCAACTCCAACCTATCTACTAAGAAACTATAATAAGTCTCACTGTAGTATAAAGTGCTAAGAAGTCTCCAGAAACCTGACAGTGAAGCTAGCCTGAGGGCACTTAAGTCCTTCCCTGAATTCCCATAAAGGAACTTCCCTTTTGGAATGGATAAGTCTACCCATTCTAAAAATTAGCCCAATGCCCAAATGCATCCCCATGCCCAAATAAACTTGCTACAAAATATGGCATGCATTAACAACATACAAATAAAGGCTTTATTTTGCCATAAAAGTGGTAAAAAAATCTCCTGTCAGTTTGGCCAGTTATGTTCCTGTTAAAGGTAACAATTGTAGCATGGCTAAATTTAGTAGTTGCTTGTTTGCACATCTCTCTAAGAGTTTAGGCATAGCTCATATTCATGTCATTTCCTGATTTTAGGTCCCTGCTTCAGTTATTCTGTAGTTAGTCTGAGTTTCTTCAGCCTTCATTTTGTAGTCTTTCATTCTTCCCTCTCTCTTCTCCATCTTTGAAGAGACTATTTTATAAAGCCTCATAACCATGAGATGTTATGAGATATATTAATTTCAAAGTAAAATCAATTCATATGTTTAAATAAAGAAGACTAAGCCTGATATGTTCCCTTGCTAGATCCGGCGGGGGGGGGGGGGGGGGGGGGGGTGAACTAGTGGTTACTCACCTTCTGCTTACAAATACTAATTACAGTGTATGTGACAGATACGGCTATCTTCATATTCCAAACAGTTTCTTACCATTGTACCTTTAAGAGAAGTTAAAATCGTCACTAGTGAACAACTTATTCTGCATGAATTTGTTTAATCCCATTTGAAAGTTGTCCAAGGGCTGAAACAAACAGCTCTTTTGTGTTGCCTTCGGGGTGGCTTGGGAGTGCAGCATTTACATGCTGCATGCTGCCAGAGTGTTATGAAGCCAGCTTCCAGTTGCAGCATGGCTGCAAATACACCTTTTTACCAGCCCCAAAAGGAGCGGCTCCTTGACACTCCTTTTTTGGCCAGTTTCAAGGTGGATTGGGGCCTCATTGTGTGGTTTCCACAGCCCCAATCAATCTTTGGAAGGGGTGGCTGTCTGTTTCACCCCCAAGTTTGTATCCAAGTTGGTCATCATTACAGAACTTTCTTTTATCTTTCTCGAGTTTCCCACTATTAAACTTCATAGTTATTTTGTATGCTGTAAGTAGTCTTACATACTTATAATATGTAAACATGATAAAATATAAAGGAAAGCTTCTATCTACAGCTCTTCTATTTCCCCCTTTATCGTTCTTCCCTCAGCTAAGGAAATAAGCAAAGGAAATCTGAAAATATCTGATATTGTCAATTACAAACTCTTAAATCCACTGCTTTGGGTCAATGCCTCAGAAAGGAAAGGAAAGGAAAGGAAAGGAAAAGGTGATGATTACTAATATTTGGTGATTTTAAAAATAGTGACCTAGAGTACAAGATGGCACTTAGTTCAGCCAATTGTTCAGTTACGATTTAGATTAGTATTAGATTGTTTCATCTGAATGTTGAATGAAATGCAATTGCAGACCAACTCATTAAATAATGAGACCAGACACAGAGAACTGGGTTGTAAAATGGGCAACTTTATTAAAATTCAACCTATTTAACTTTTATTTCTTTGAGAACTGCAAGCCCAGGGGGGAGAAACTTGTGCAGGAACAGCTGGCAGATGGTCTGCTCCAAGACCAATTCCCCAGCTTCCAAAGGGTGAAAGCACCTGAGCCCCAAGGGCAATCCATAATTTGGGTTGCTCCCCAGCTGGCCCTCATCCAGAAGGCCAACCCAAGACTCCCCCACTTAACTCTCAAGACTTAAGTGAGGGTTTAAATCTCAGGCCAGCCCTAAGGGAAGTCTCTATCCCTTTGTGTTTAGTCTCAAGATGTAAACCTCAGTTCCAGAAACTCACCTTCACCCTTTAGGAGGTTGCCGAGGTGTTCACCGAACCGTCTATCTCCCCCCGCCAATGCATGAAGCCGCCGATGCATGCTCACCCCCTAAGCCAATCATCCAATTCTCCATCCAACAGTGTAGGGTAGGCAAAAAACACTTGGAAAAACAAGGGCAAAAATTCCTACCCAGCCCTGAAGCGACCAGAATGAATCTCACACTGTTGTCGAGGTGGGAGGGTGGGCCAGCTTTTTACCAACTGACAGGGAGTAAAGAGTGGGTGAGCCTTAAATAGGCTTAGCCCCCCCCCTCCCTGTCTAATGGCCCGTGAAAGTGCACCGTTTTTCTTTAAATCTTCTGGTCTCTCCAATGAGAGGCCAGCAAAGCCTTCTCGCTTGGCCAATGGGCCACGAGAAGTATTGCCAGTAAGCACTTTTGAACCGGTAATGATTACCAACACCCACAAATGATGAGCAGTAACATGATTTGAATGGGTTGTAGGCAGCTAAACATCAAAATTAAGTCTGAACATGTAATGTCAGCATCTTGAAAGGTGTAAATAAATAAGATGCTACATGGACAGACTGTTCACATCTCAGCAAATAATTTTTTTAACCACAAAGCTAGATTTACTTGAACCATATGGCTTCAGCTCAAAGATATAGCCATGTTAGTCTGTGGAATCAGTATGTGAAGAGATCTTGTAGCATGCTTGAGACTAACTGTAAGAAAGAAGTTGGCAGCATGAGCTTTCATAGACTTAAGTCTACTAAACCAGATGCATTTGGATAAGGATGGCATCTCTCCTCTGAATGCCTGTCTTGGGGCGGTAATGGACTGGATGAGGGAAAACCGACTCAAGCTGAATCCAGGTAAGACGGAGTTACTTGTTATAGGAAACCCAAGCCCAGGTATGGAATTATGTCAGCCAGTTCTGGATGGGGTCACACTTCCCCTGAAAGACTCTGTCCGCAGCTTAGGGGTGCTCCTTGACTCGTCGCTTCACCTGACAGCTCAGGTAGATGCGACAGTCAGGAGCACTTGTTACCAGCTTCGGCTGATACGCCAGCTGCGCCCCTTCCTGGAGCAGGGAGACCTTGAAACAGTTGTACATGCGCTGGTCACCTCTCGATTGGACTTCTGTAATGCGCTGTACATGGGGCTACCCTTGTGCCAAGTTCAGAAACTTCAACTTGTACAAAATATGGCAGCCAGGTTAATTACAGGTACTCGTCGTACCGATCACATAACACCGGTTTTGAAATCCCTTCACTGGCTGCCAATTAGTTTCCGGGCAAGGTACAAGGTGTTGGTGATTACCTTCAAAGCCCTACATGGCTTGGGTCCAGAATACTTAAGAGATCGCCTACTTCCATACTGTCCGTCCCGCACTCTAAGGTCCTCGGGGAAGAATCTACTTCAGCCAATAAAATCTAGGCTAAGTTCAGTCACCCAGAGGGCCTTTTCCATCGCAGCTCTGAAGCTATGGAATGACCTGCCGAAGAAGATCCGTGACATTTCTACTCTTACAGCCTTTAAGAAGGCTCTTAAGACGGATCTCTTCCGGCAGGCCTTCCCTACCTAGTTCTACTCCCCATTTACTGTGACTTATGTCACTCTGTCCACCAATTCTTCTCTTAAATTTAATGAGAAGAATTAAATTAAAATTAATTAAAATAAAATCCTTGCCTCAAGAAGAAGAGCCCTCCCTCCATGACATCATCATCAGACCTGAGAGGGAGTGAAAAAGAGAGGCCCAACTTCCATCAGGCCTAACTGTGAATGTACTCACTTTGCTCTCTTTAATTTTATTGTATTTTATTTATTTATTGTATTTTATTTTCTTTATTTTTACTGTTGTAACCCGCCTGGATTCCTTGTGATTGGGCGGGCTATAAATAAATTATTATTATTATTATTATTATTATTATTATTATTATTATTATTATTATTCTCCTCTGATTTATCACACAGAGACTATACAGCTGTGTGTATACATTTTATTTAATCATAAATTTATGATGTTGTTTCCCACTCAAGCCCCAAAAAATTCAAAGTGCCATTTTGTGTAAGTCACAAGCATCTGAACAGCTTTCATTTACCTCTACAACTTCTGTGTGACATTTGTTGTATATAGTAACAGTGTTGTTGTTGTTTTTGTTATGTCAGAAATATTCTATGATGCTGTGGACAGTTTTATCAAAACAAGTATAAGAAGAGACTGATTGTCACTATGTTGAAATAGATGTGGCCTCTTCAATTTAATTGATTATACCCTAGTGTTGTGCTACTTAGTGTGAAGAGGTTTGACAGAATGGCCTGTGCATTTCCAACTTACAGAGATCCTACACACACTTGATCTTAGCCAAAAGGCCGAGAAGTGTTATAGAGATCCTAAGGTGAATCTATAATGGGGTTTTTTTGGCAAGTTCCTCAGAGAAGATTTGCCATTGCCATTGCCATTCCCTTGAGGCTGAGAGAATGTGGCTTATTCAAGGTCACCCAGAGAATGGACTACTGTTCCTACAATTGCTCATAATAAACTAAGTTGGACATTAAAAGAATGTGGTATCTTCTCTTCATGTTAGAGGAGGAGGAGGAGGAGGCACCATCAGCAGCAGCATTAACAGCACCAACAGTGAAGATTGCTGCTTTGAATTGAACATGGCCAGTATATATTTTATCAGAAGTTTCTATTGGATAGAATTAACACTGTAGTGTTATCATTAGCCTGATGCAGGAGTGTTGCAAAGTTGTGGTGGTGGCAGCAGAAAAGTCAGCATTTTTCCAACTCAAAAGGGAGCAGCTTTCTGCTGCTTCTTTTTGTTCCAGAAAACAGCCAGGCTGGGGGAATGCCATGTGGTTGCCACGGCCCCAAGCCAGTGTTCAAAGGGGCAGCATCAAGCCACCCCTTTAGGGCCATCTGTTTTGATCCATACATTGCTGAAACTGGATTTGGTTAAGGAGAGGCTGCTTGCGAATCTGTTATACATTTTCATGAATCCCTGGGAGGAAGGGAGAAATGAAAATGTAATAATAAATAACTGCTGCATGATGTGGAAATGTGTTCTCTAGGTATAAATAAGCAACACATAAGACTGCGTCCTTGAGGATGTTGTATTTTGCAGTCCCCAAAGAAATGGCACACATGAATATTCAGATTAATTGCAACTTCCCAGTTCCTGGTGTAGTTGTTGAACTATGCCTCCAGAGATTGTTTGATTCTTCTCTCACTGCATCATAAGATTTTGATGCCTACTAGTTGTGGATGAAAAGAAATGGCACTGGAAATGCTATTAGATAAACTAATAAAAATGAGACATTTTTATAATCTTATCCATCAGCCTATTACTCTTCAAGAGATTCTTGCAGAAATTGGAAACTCTTTTATGATTTTTAAGTTATGTCTATTAAAAAATAATAAAAGGGCAGAGCTTAGATGAAGAATTTTGACATACTAAGATACCTTCTCTCATCAGAAAATTTGTGAATGGTTTTTCCATGCCTGCTTAGACATAAGGATGAGCATAAGGGACAAATCTATGGAGAAATAAGCAGTACAAATCTTTCCATGCCCACTCTAAACATGGAGAAGCATTTTCAAATTGCATCCTAGAAACAAAACCTCTGCATGCCTACTTAGCAAAAACCAAAAAGTAAGTAGGGTAGGCCATTATGAGGGAAGCCTTAATATTAACTATAGGAACCCTCAAAATAGTAGCAGACTAAGGCCCTGTTCAGACCGGGCTGAAAGGCCAGCCTGAGGGCGAAGTCGGAGCATCACGTCCAGATGACACACATCCTGACTCCACCCCCCAGGGTGCCATGAGGCCATGCACTGCTCCATATGGCGTGTGGTGTCATGGCACACCTCTGGGGCTGCGTCGATATGATGCAGCACCAAAAGAGTGCCGTATAGACACGGCAACATGGCTATGGCACCCTTTCCAGGGTATTAAAAGGAACTACTTTTTACTACTCTTTTCGTTCCCTGGAAAGGCTGGATCGGGGCCGTAGTGTGAGGCTGCTGTAGCCACGATCTGGCTGAAGAAAGGGTGGCTGTAGACTGCACCTTCAGAGCTGTTTGTACACCCCCTTAATCACTTAGATGCTTCCTTGCAGACTCTTACCCTTCTCTCAGGTGGGAAAAATCCTCTTATCTCTGATCAGCAGTTAACTGGAGTCAAGAGCTTCCTTCTGCCAAAAGGGATATGGTGCCTGTTGAAGATGTTTATGTGCTGGATTCAGAAATTCCAGTCATTTTCTCTCAGAAGCTGTATTTTCTTCTCACCCTCATTTCCTGTTAGGATGCAAGACTTTCTCAGTTTGTGTGTATTTTAAAACAGGAATATTTCAACCTGTGACTCCTATGATAAAGTGATGTTCTATTCTTTTAATGAAAAGGATTCTAATCCATTCTCATCAGTTATGATTGCAGAAGCAGTGTTTCCAGATTATTTCAAATTTTGGTATATATAGTACCAGAAAATCTTATGTGGCAGAGTCCTCAATATTCTCTTTTTAATATTCCCAGTGGGTTTATGCACAATTTGTAAAAAGGTCGCCAATAATCAGAGACTAAGGATGGAAATAATATCTGCAATTTTTTTGTTCCCAGTTCAAAAATCAGGATGTTTGACAGTCAGGGAGCCCTGTCAGCAAGAAAAATAAACCAGTGAAAATATCATTTTTCCCTTGGCATTCTGTTCTGCTCAATAAATATGAATGTTAGATTTTGATGCACAAGTTACAGTCTGCCAGGGTGGGGCTGATAGCCTGGCTCCTTTGGAGAACTCAGGCCTCATTCCTCTCCTTCTGTTGACAAGGAAATGGTTTTATTGATTAGAGCAATCAGAGCTTAACTGACTTATCTACCTCCATTGAATGGAGACCTGTCAAACTGACTCAGACTAGTAGCATACACACTCCCCCATTGTGTGGTATTGTGCAGCTACCAGGGATGCTGAACAACCCTTTGGAGGCATAGCTGGGGAAGAATTGAGAAACAGTTTTCTCCATGACTGCTGCCAGACTGCGGAACCCCCTTCCACAAGAAGTCAGGCCAGCCCCCTCCCTACTCTCTTTTCACCAGAAGCTGGAAACATTATTATTTAGGTAGAGTTTTGGTGTGTGAATTTTACTTATGTAGCCTGTATATAGAATTGGTGTGCTGTTTTTAATGCTTTAATTTTTTTTTTTACTTTTTTAAAAATGGTTTTAACTATACTGTGTTTTTAACTGCTACATTTTAATAATAGTATTTATGAATTATTTTTTAACTTTTGTAATTGGGGTGAGCTCCTGTCACTAGTCCCAGCTTCTGCCAACCTAGCAGTTCAAAAGCATGCAAATGCAGGTAGATAGATAGGTACCACTTTGGTGGAAAGATAACAGCATTCTGTGCAGTCATGTTGGCCATATGATCACCAGAGTAGTCCTCAGACAGACCACTGGAGTAGTCTTTGGACAAAGCTGGATCTTTGGCTAACAGAGATAGGCACCACCCCCTACAGACTGTTACGACTAGACGTTCATGTCAAGGGACAACCTTTATCTTTAATTAATGTTTTAGCAATATCCTTTTTAAAATAATTATAAACCGCCTTAAATCCTATTTTGGGAAAAAGGTCAGATATAAATCCAATAAAATAAAGAAATAAACCTGTATTTGAAAGAAGGTAAATATTTATACTTGATTGGCTTTGTCTCATCAATGCAGCTGTATTATTTTCAACTACCCAGACCATTTAAGAGTCACTATCAGTGCCTGAAGGGCATGTTCACTTCTGCCCTTTGCATGTATATGTTTTTGGATTTTTGAATCCTTCATAGAACAACACTGAGATCATGTTTTGCCCCACCCAAAGGCTTTCCCTTCACTTTTAGGAGATAACCCCTAAGTTAAGAAAAGGTTGAATACAAGGCAGGAGAGAGAAGGGCTGTGCAGACTGGCCATTAAGGCTGGCCTGAGGGCGGAGTTGGGGCATGGGGTCCATATGATGCATGCCCCAACTCTGCCCCCATGGTGGCATGATGCCGTGCACCTCTCCGCATAGCACGCAGCATTACGGTGCTCATTTGGTGCTGTGTTTACACAGCGCCACACCAAAGGAGTGCCTAAAAGCTGTGGCACCGCAACTATCATTCCCTTTCCTGGGTGCAAAAAGGAGCTGCTTTTTGCAGTTCTTTTTTGCACCCTGGAAAGTCCATATTGGGGCCATGGTGTGCAGTTCCCATGACCCCGATCTCAGGAAGATGCAAGAGGCTGCTGGTCTGCACAGCCTCAGAGAGTATCTCTCTAAGACCTTCTTCCCTGCTCTGCTCTTCAGCCATCCTAGACTCCTCTTCATATTAGAAAGCGAGAAAATCCATGTGTGTGAGTTAGTCTGTAGTTCTTTACGTTTAGCTATACCCCACTCAGAGATTGCTTAGGCACAGCACCCATGCAAACCCCCCCTCCCTTTACTTTGAGAAAGACCTTGCATTGAATATATACTTTTACTTTGGTTTCTACTACCTTTTTCTATCTTTTAAATAAAAAATGATTGTTCTGGCTGCAAATTCAGCTGGTCCTTCTACCTTATTCTCATTTGGAGTCACTCTGGTTAATTGTCTGTTTTTAAAACCTTCACCCTGTAAAGTCATGCAGATTATTAGGGCCTGGATGAGCATCCCCCCCCTCCAAGACCAATAAACCCAGTGCAGTGCTCTTGACAATTTGATGTCACAAACTGTTGGGCAAGTATTAATTGACAGAGAAAAAGAAACACTGTTGCAAAAACCAAAACTAAAGAAAATGGGATTCCTAAGGGAGGGGAGTGGTTCAGAGTTTTCTCCACAAAATAATTACTTCCCAACATATTGGTACATTTCAATACAGAAAAAATATTGTAGAAGAATATCTGCTTTTCTCCCCTTTCTCATTACAGAGAGAAAGCAGCCTTAATAATTCTTCCTCACATGAAGATGAAGGTTTACATTTCCGTATAGATAGATAGATAGATAGATAGATAGATAGATAGATAGATAGATAGATAGACAGACAGACAGATAGAGACAGACACAGACAGACAGCATGTTTTGAAACCGATGAAGATGGTAAGGCAGAATCGAAAGTGCTGTCTCTTGTGATGCTCTTAATTTACCCATGGTTCTGGCTGCATGGGATATATATGATTGGGTTTGTGGTGTATTGGACAACTGAATGATATAAGGATTAGTTGGTATGACACAGGACGAGAGAGCCAGGAACTTAATTTATACAGCTTATAGAAAAAGAGATTAGGGGGATTTAAAACTGTATAAATATCTGAAGGAAATAATATCAAGGAAGGAAAGGGATTTTTGTGTATTAGTGGGAGAAGTAAAGAAAAGTAATGTCCTCCAGCTAAAAATGGAATAATGTATTTCATTTCTACTTGGGGTGAAGGTGGAGCAAAGCTTTCTTTGGAATGCAGAATGAGGTGGAGATGTGAATATCTGTCAGTCTCCATTTTTTTTTTTTTACATTTTCTCAAATCCCACCTGTATTTTTCTCAGATCCTCATTACATATTAGGATGCAAAACTTGCTTGATTTGTTTCCCCTGAATGGGAATTTATCTGTCTTTTACCAGATTTTACTTAATGTGCATATTTATTTGCCCATTAAGCCAAATTTATCTTCCATAGAATGAAACCTCCCACTGAGAAGGTTACCTGAGGTGAGGACAAAGAAATGGTCAAGATGAATTAAGTGCATTTTTTAAATAGTCGTCAATATATGCTTCACTACCTAATCTTTCATTGATATGGAATGAGGAATTTATACTTTTTTGAAGACAACAAAGAAATAAAATATAATTATAATAATTATATGATATTTTTTAGTAGGAGCGGACATAGTACAGCCCCTGGACTCCCCTTTTGTGGCCCCTGAAGGTCATTGTGTCATTTCCTGTCATTATTTTGAGAGGCATTACTGAGCAAAATGGAGTATTATGGAGTACTACAAGGCTTTGGTGTCTTTAGTTATATTTACTTGTTTTTTCATGTATTGAGGGGGATTCCTGTTTGGTTTGAGGGAGGAGTATGTTTTCATGGACTCCTGTCTGATGCATCAGATGAAATGGACAGTAGTTTATGTACATTTATGCTACAAATTTCCTTATCTCTGTTAGTCTCAAAGGGGCTACAACAGCTGTTCTCAAACTTTGGTTCTCCAAATATTTTGGACTTTAGCTCCCAGAATCCCTGATGGTTAGCAAAACTGGCTGGGGCTTCTGTGAGTTGAATTCCCAAATGACTGCAGGACCAAAATTTGGGAAGCACTGAGCTAAAGTTCATTTACATCTTTTTACATATAACAATACAGTACTGAAGTCTGGGGCTAAACAGACCAGCAGCTTCAGCTGGCTTCAGGGTGGCATGGCCTTCAGGTGAAGCTTACCCCGATGCTATCCCCAAGCCAGAGTCACACTGCCTGCCCAACCAGATGGCAGGATGATTTGCAGCACCTTGGCGACACACTGTTCACACGCCATACACTGCAGGAGCACTGAGAAGCTGGTGCCATGGCAGAAAAGCCACCCTTTCTCCACCCTGAAAAGGAGCTGCATTTTGCCACCTCTTTTTGGGCTGGAAAATGCCAGATCAGGGCCATGGCATATGGTTGCCATGGCCCTGATCCAGAGCTCAAAGGGGTGGCATCAAATCGCCCCTTTAGGGCCATCTGTACCAGTCCTTTGTTTTAAATAAAAAGGAATAGCAATAAAAACTCTAACTATAACAATCCCTAGTGGGATGAGTCTCATGAGTGGAATGTAGTAATAGAGGTGTATAACCTTTTAAAGAGAAATAAGCCAAACAGGAAAGGAGGAGGAGTAGCATTATATGTCAGAGATGTTTACACCTGTGAAGGGATCTTGTTCTTCAGTCGTGAAAAACAGGTGGAGAGCATCTGGATTAAAATTAAAGGAGAGGGAAACATAAAGGATGTTATTGTGGGAGTCTACCATAGACCCACAAGTCCAACTGATGAACTAGATTGTGCCTTTCTAGAACAGAGGACCATACACTCAGAAAGAAGAAATGTAGTAGTGATGAGTGACTTCATTAATGCTGATACTTGCTGTAAATCAAACTCAGTCAAAACATTAATGTCTAGCAAATTCCTCACTTGCCTCTAAGACAATTTCATTGCCCAAAAGGTGCAAGAGGCAACAGTAGGATCAGCTATTTTAGATCTGATCTTAACCAACAGGGATGACCTGGTTATTGGGATGCAAGTGGTGGGATCCTTAAGTGGGAGTGATCATGTTCTCCTGGAGTTTGTTATACAGTGGAAAGGAGAAGCCAGGGAGAGTCAGACACACATTCTAGACTTTAGGAGACTTGATTTCAGTAAACTTGGGGAAATACTGGGGGTGATCCCATGGTCAGGAATACTAAAAGAGAAAGGAGTTCAGGACAAGTGGGAGTTGCTCAAAAGGGAGATACTGTAGGCACAATTTTGAATTGTTCCAATGAGGAGGAAAAATGAGAGATGTCTGAAGAAATCAGGATGGATGACTAAACAACTTTCAATGGAACTGACTTTTAAATGGAAGATGTATAAGAAATGGAAATGGAGGGAATCGCCAAAGAGGAAATCAAACAAATAGCTAGCACATGTAGGGGTAAAGTCAGAAAAGCTAAAGCCTAGAATGAGCTCATGCTTGCTAGAGAGATTAAGAACAATAAAAAGGGCTATTTCAGGTATGTCCGTAACAAAAGGAAGAACACGGAAATGGTAGGGCCACTGCATGGAGTATATGGAGAAATGCTAACAGGGGACAGAAAAAGGGCAGAACTACTCAACACCTTATTTGCCTCAGTCTTCTGACAAAAGGAAAATGGTGCATAATCTGAGTATGGAGCAGAGAGCACAATAGAAGAAATGCAGAATAAGAAAAGAGGTAGTACAGGAATATCTGGTCAATCTAAATAAATTTAAATCTCCAGGACCAGATGAACTACGTCCAAGGGTATTAAAAGAACTGGCAGATGTAATTTCAGAGTGATTGGCAATAATCTTTGAGAACGCCTAGAGAACAGAAGTCCCAGCAGGTTGGAGAAGGACCAATGTTATTCCCATCTTCAAAAAGGGGGGAAAATAGGATCTCAACAATTATTGCCCAGTTAGTTTGACATCAATACCAGGAAGGATTCTAGAGCATCTCATTAAATAGAGAGCCTGTGAACATTTAGAAGGGAATGCCATCATCACAAAAAGTTCACATAGGTTTCTCAAAAACAGGTCATGCCAGACTAATCTGATCTCTCTCTCTCTCTCTCTCTCTCTCTCTCTCTCTCTCTCTCTCTCTCTCTCTCAGTTTTATAAAATTACCAGCTTGGTAGATTAAGGAAATGCTGTAAATTTATCATATCTTGATTTCAATAAGGCCTTTGACAAGGTCCCCCATGATATTCTTAGGTAGATTAGTAATTGGCTGACCAGCCAAATTCAAAGTGTGCTCAGCAATGGCTCCTCTTCATCTTAGAGAGAAATTATCAAACTGTTGGAAATGTTTACAAGAAATAGAGTTATATCATCACCTATGGTGGACCTTTCTCAAAGCCAGGAGGTAATGGACAGAAATCTACAAAATAATGATTTTAGAAATAAAAATAGATGTGACATCTTATCTGAGATCTTCTTATTGGGTACGGTTAGGAAGGAAACAGAAAAGAAGCATGGGAAACTACTTTTCTATATGTTAACATGTGAAAGAATAATATAGCTGCGCGACAGGAAAAAAATGACATGCATGCCCATGGCATGCTCATCGTGCTATACTGTGTCGCATGAACAAGCCCCGTTATTGTCAGTGGGGCTCAAGCATACGCACTATTTGCTTTATGGGGGGGGATCCGGAATGGATCCCCACATAAAGCAAGAGCACACTGTATATGCAAGGATGTGGAAGAAGGGGAAAACACTAACAATAGCACAATGGTTAAAGAAACTATATGAAATAGCAGAACTAGATGACAAGTTGGATGAAAGGGAAAACAGATAAGTATACTCAAGAAGAATGGCAAGTGTTTTATAATTTTCTAGTGAAGCATTGGAACAATACTCTTATCTTAAAATAGAGGGAAAGAGACATAGAGGTTGACATAACAAAAATGGGAACAGATCATAGATATATTTGTTTGTATAACTGTATAGAAAATAAAATGAAATGTTTTTGTTTGATTTTTTATTTATTTTTACAGTTCATAAAGCTCATATGGGAATGTATAACTCTATTTTTATTTTATTATTTATTTATTTTGCTCTTTTTTAAACTTCAGCTTGCTGCTACACAACGAGTAACCAGGTTAAATACATCAGTTTGTATTTTTCAGATTTTAAAAGAAAACGGTTCTGGGACTGTGATTGGCCACAACTCTATACAAGCACAATCTTCAGTGACGTTGTCTAGTGCAAGTAAGTTCTATTGAAAAGAAGAGTTGGGCATGATCACAACTGTGATATTCCACAACTGTAATTTTATTTTATATGGGCTTGTAAAGAACTAGTGTTTGTGCTTCTTTATTTGGCATGTAGAAAGGTTTTCTGAACTGAATTTGAATCAGTGTTCTCCAACTTGTTGTAGGGTTTCAGTTTCGACATGGGATAGGGATTCCTGTAACTTTGATCCAGAAACAAACCATGGCATAAGACAATGAAACAGGATGACAATACCTGCACTGTTTTACCTTCCAAACTCCAACTTTCAACTGCAGCTATCCCTACCCAATTTAGAATCACAGAAACATAAAATAATAGACTTGGAATAGACCACATGGCCCTCCAGTTCAATCTCCTGTCATGCAGGAATACATAATCAAAGCACTTTATGTTATCTTTTCCATAATGTAATACACCTGTTGGCCTTGCCTATTCAAGCTCCAGGGAATGGAGTTGCAGCTATATAGGGAGTTGGTGGCTGCCAGCTCCTTCCCCAACCATGTCTCTGATTCACTTAGGCCCAGAACAGAAGAGCCAAATGCACCGTGCTGGCACCAATTTTAGAGTTAAGGACTGCACACCAACTGCATGGTCCCTAACCTTAGCATGGCATGGTGGCGTAGTAATGGCAGTGTCCCATGTACATGGGCGCCACCATTGCGACATAAGCACCGTGCAGTGTCTGCACTATGCCACATGTCGCTTACATCACGAGTGTGCCAGTGCTGCACTCACAATGCCACTCCGGTGCTGTAAAAAGAACCCAGAAATACCAGTTTCTTTTAACTCCAAAGGGAAGACACACGGTTTGACAGCTGCAGCTTCCCTCTGAAGGGAAATAGGCTGCTGGCAGGCCACCCCTTTGGGGAGGTCTGAACTGTGCCTGAGTCTCAACAGATGCCCTACCTCCCTGAGGCCATGTACTTAAGCAAAGGACCTGGGCCTACACGCAAAATAACAATAGAACACTAATAAGCACACAAGTAAGCCCCCACTCACCTCACACAAACAAGCATCCTTATCCCAACAGACACTACAGTAAATGCTCCCCAAAGATTCTCTAGTCTGAAGAAGTTTAACCCAACATAGAAAAGCTTACATTATGCTGTCTCTCCCACCACACTCATGCAAATCACCTGTTGGTCTTGCCTGTTTGCCAAGCTACAAGGAATGGGGATGCAGCTATATAGACAGCTAGTGGCTAGTTCCTTCCATGAAGAAAACAGGAGGAGAGGCATGGAGAAGTGTCCAATGCCTTTTTTGTTACCAATGTTGCCATGCCCATTTCACCTCTCTGCACTAATTAGACAAGAGCCATGCTGAGGGGATGACTCTAGCTGAAAATTGGAGTTTAGACAATAAGAGATGATACAAACCTGCTCCCACATGATAGCAATAGCAAGTACATTTCTATATTGCTTGTAAGTAAACTAGCACTTCCTAAATGGTTTACAATGTGCAAGCCAATTGCCCCCAACAAACTGGGTACTCATTTTACTGACCTACAAAAGGATGGAAGGCTGAGTGGACCTTGGAGCCCTCCTCTAGGATCAAACTTACAATATTGTGGCAGTAGTACCAGCATTTAACCACTGCACCATCAGTGCTCCTTACTACTTCTTCCTGCTTGCCAGAGTTTTTCAGTACTTAATCTTACTCCATAGACTGTTTAGAATTAAAATTACAGGAGCCACATCATGTATCCAATCCCTAATACCAGATATTTTGGACTTCAGCTTCTACCAACTCTACCCAGCATAGCCAATGGTCAGGAATTCTAGGAGCAGTAGTTCAAAATGTATGGAAGATAACAAATTGGCAATGGCTGGGGTAAAGAATTTAGAAAAACTGGCCAGTGTGCAATAATGTATTTTTTTTCTGTTACATTATGCTGTGTCATTATCTTAGTCTAATTTTTCCAAACTCACTATATGAGAAAGTTCAAGACTTGCTGTTTATTGATCTTTCTTTATAATCCCATATTTTGAATAATACATCATAGAAGTGACAAGTGTTTTTATGATGTGTTAGCATCATATATCATAACAAGCACCACTGCTTCAATGATGTATTACCCAGATGGTGGCACAAACCAGAAAGATAAATGTTGGCACTTGGGCATGTATGTATCATTTATCTAGAAACAGATCTAGAGATAGATGAATGCATGCATACTCTAAAACTGTGGGAATATATTATAAAGTATACATCATGTATGGAGTGAATTCCTGTAGAAAATCAAATGTTCCCAGAGTAAGGCTTGACTGAGTAACCTCAAAATACTTAGTTGGTCAATTTTTTCAATAGGTGCCTTTCTAAATTTCTTTTTGCTTTTTAGCAAATGAAATACCATATTTTTAGCATTGTGAAACATATCTCTTTTGCTCTCTGCAGTTTTCAACAGACAATCTCTAGTCTTTCATCTTTTTCCACCTCCTAAAAATGTCTGGGACATCATCTCATGAACTGGCCATTATGAGATTGTCTTAACACCAGTAGGCCTTGTCAGAGCCATCACTAAAAAAGCTGCATCAAAAATACACATACATATATATGCTGGTATCATATGATTAGAGGTATTTAGCGGTTGTTAATTTATGCTACAATTTTAAGTAACTCACAGGCTGTAGAGACCAGCCATAAAGGCCAGCATGGGGGTGGAGTGGGGGTGTGGTGTCCATATGCCATATGCCCCAATTTTTTTCCCACACCAGCGTGACATCACGTACTGCACCACATGGCAGATGGTATTATGGCGCACCTCTGGCACAGTGTCAAGATGACACAGTGCCAAAGGAGTGCAGAAAAGCTGTGGCACCAGTGGCTGCAGCACACTTTCCATGGCGCAGAAAGGAGCCAGAATGCTGTGGTTGGTATGCTGACTGGAGCCAGTTATAGGGAGCTGTCCTGAACTGCAGCCAGCATACACAAACAAATGCCGATAAGGATGGCTCAGCAAGGTAACTAACTATGCAGCTGGAAAATAGTCCACAGACCTTGCCAGGAGTGAGAGAGACAGCAAGCCGAAAGCCAAAGCCAAAGTCAGGAAAACAGATATCACAGTAGTCAGTCCAGTCCAGGGTCAGGGCAGCCAGAAGGTAGCAGTAGTCCAGTTCATTCCAGAGTCAAGGCAACAAGCATTCAAGATATATGGAGCCAGTGCCGGCAGCATTCACACCAAAGGATCATGCAATAAACTCTGGCACTGAGTTGGCATCTCCCTGTTCATTAAGTAGGAGACGCTTTCCCCCATGCCAGCTGAAGCTGATTTGCTAATTGCCTCTCAGCAATCCTCCTGGATCTACACACACAAGCACTCTTAGCCCTGCGTTGTCTAAAGGAAGGAACCTCCAGGCATGGTTCCTCCCCAGAGTCACCACTAGGCTGCTGTACCACAAGAGGAATCCCACCAGCACTAGGACCTGGCTAAGCCTCCTCCTCTGGGGCTGGGAGATCAGGGCTGGGATCTGGCAGAGCAGGATTAGCACCTGGGTGTAGCCTCAATTTCCCCTTGCACTGGAGGAGCCACATCCTCCTCCTCATCCTCCGATTCCTGCTCTTGGCTGGCCATGACAGGAGCATATAACTCCCTTGTTGGAACAGTTTCACTGGCTACTGGTTCATTTCTGGACACAAATCAAAGTGCTGGCTGTGACCTATAAAGCCCTATACAGCTTAGGTCCATATTATTTGAAGGACCATATCTCCCCATATGGACCTGCCAGAACACCAAGATCATTGGGGGAAGGCTTTCTCTCAGACCCATCAATATCCTAGGCTCACTTGGTGAGGACATGAGAGACAGCTTTCTCGGTGGCTGCTCCAGCCCCTTGGAACGCCCTTCCACAGGAGGCTAGACAGGCCTCCTCCCTGCTTGCCTTTTGATGGCAGGCTAAGATGTTTTATTTCAGCAAGCATTTAAAACATAAACATGCCTCAGTTGTTTTTATTTTTAGCATGTGTATTTGTCATGCCTTTTAACTTCTGCATACTTTTAATGTAATTTTATATTGTTTTAAGATTATTTTAACTGTTTTAAATTTTATTGCAATGTTTTTTAAAATCTGTGAGCTGCCTTGCATCTCTTCGGGGGGAAAGGCAGCATATAAATGTAATAAATCAATAGATAAATAAAACTATGTGATTATTCTCTTCTATCATTTAGTGATACCACATCCCTATTCCTATAAAACTAATTAAAAGTTACATTGCTACAGCAATGAATCATCCCTCTTTTGTCATACAAACCTGTTCCCACCTGATTCATCTCTCATGTAGCAACTACAGTGGCTCATAGAATTAAACTGTAAATTTGTTTCCTTCATGTTTCCATATGAGCATTTTTAGTTTGCCATCACTGCATTGTTAACATAGTTACTGACTATAAATAATTGTCTGTGCCCACCACCAACACATTTAGGATGGATTGCCATGGGTTGTACTCAGAACCACACTTCCAATGTAGAAGATGTATTCAGTCATGTGAGGTTATTTTACAACTTCTTCTAGAGCAAAGAACAGAAATGTGTATCTAAATTCAACCATGGTGATTATTCTAGCATTCAAAGGAGCAATGTAGCAGTGGTGTAGCAATGTAGTCAATGAAGAGGCTTAACTCTAAATTTCTGTATTAATTTCTATGAGCAGGTCTCACTTCCAGGCCTGAGAACATTTAAAAATAGCTTTTCAATGTGGATTTTGAAATTCCTTGTGTCTTTTTCATACCTATGTGTCTTCCCTCATTTATTGCTCTATTTCTTTCAGGAGAAAGAAGAAACAAATTAAGCCAAGAAAAATAGAACAATCTGTCTCTATACAGAGCAAGAACTGGCCACTTTTCACTTTCCTCCTTATTCTCCTGTGCTCTTTGCTTTCTCTCTCAGACAGCCTTTTCTATCAACTTTTGGCAATATTTCTCTTCCCTCTATTCTACTCCTCATACTTTCCATAAGTTTGAAAGATTCACAGCAGGAAAAGAAGGTTAAAGAACAAGCAATAGTATCATCTACAGAGAATGTAACCCCAAATGTTCTACTGTCATGCCCTCCCCAAGGAATTACATTTGATCATACTGTTTTCTTTTCCAGCTGTCTTCTACTAGCCTATAGCTACAGAACATGCTTAATCCTCACTGGGTGGTGTTTTTTGGGGGGTGGGGTGGGGGTACACTAGGCTTAATATTATTTTCATACTGCTGTCAAACTTGTATTACCCCAGTACTCCTCTTTCTTTCTCACTGTCCCTAATTTGGCTAAGCTCTTGACCTGAATTTAGCATTCATGGTAAGAAAATTTCAGTAAGACAAATCAGCAACAATCCACCAAATAAATGCATATGTGAATAACAAACCTGATATTTAACAGTAGACATTTCCCTAGTGGGGTGGTAATTCATACTTATGGAACAAGCATGGTACCAACTGATTTATCAGTACACACACCCAGAACATACAAAACAGTAACTGCTCAATACTCAGTCATCATAAAGATGAAATGAATTTTATATTGGTGGTAAAGATGAATAAGTATAGTATAATAGATTTATAAGATGATGTACAATTATTTTTGATCTGCACAAATACATTACTATAATAATAATCAAGTCAAGTTAACGTTTATTGTACTAGCCAAAGGCCATGACAATATAATAATAATAATAATAAAAAAAAAAACAACATAGGAAAATGGTTTTTTTAAAAGGAAACAATTAGAATTAAGAAAGAATAATTATTTACAAATTAAGCTTCAGTAGATATCAAACATAATTTAAGCACTGGAAAGAGTGGGGAAATAAAATATAATACAATAATAAGACAACAGTATTAACCATATTACAGAATTATAGTTTAGAGTATTGTAAAGAATGTATATAAATTTTGCATGTATTTTTGCTTTTCCGTATGTCACTGTTTGCTGTCAATAAAAAAATTAAAGACTAAGGATGACATGAAAATCAGTTTTTTCAGTTTCATTAGCCCTTCAAGCTTTGAAGGATTAGCTTGATGATTCTTACATTATCCTCATCTTTTCAAAGGCTTTTAAAAATTGGCACCAGATAAATGGAAAACTGGAGCTGTTATGTATGATCAATACAATGCAGAGGTAAAAACAACAACAACAACAACAAACAAACCTATTTGCCCACACATCCCAGGAATAACAAGATAAGACAATGGAAAGTGGGTTCAAACAGGGTCATTTATTAACTTGACCTATTTCTTAATTTCTTAATGGAACTGCAAACCAGGTGGGGAAATAGCCAAGAACGGGAGAAGTTGGAACCGGTGGTCTATCTCTGAGACCACCTCTGCAGCCTCCCCTGGGCAATAACATCTGAGCCCCAATGGTAAGTCAAAAGCTGGGTTATCAGTTGGCCAGCCCACATCAGGAAGACTAACATGAAAGTCCCTCTACGAATGCCCAAGAATTAAAGAGAGGGGTTTATTCCTCTATGCAGTCCTAAGGGGTGTCTTTTTCCCCATCTCCCAGGTCCCAAGGCCCAAAGAGGTGTTTCCGTAGACCTCCCTTCCACCCAAATGGTGTTCTAGCTGCTCATTGAGATCCAAATTTCTTTCAAATCATGCTGAATCAACCTATTTAGATGCCACCAAGCCAATTTCCCAAGATACTTCTGGAAACAGTGTGGAGTAGGAGAAAAAGCCCTTGGAAAAGGAAAAATATTCCTACCCAGCTTTGAACAATCAAGTTAACTTCATACTGCACCAGTGGCAGGAGGGTGAGTTGATTGCAAAACTGAAGTGAAGAAGCTGGAGGAAGAAGACCATAAGTTGGCTCTGGCCACACACCCCAAATCTTCCAGCCTTGGCATAACTACAAGGCATCTCTTAAACCTTGTCTCCCTGTGGGTGTGGGCAAACTATGCAGCCCATCCCAACCCTTTGTGTGGGAATGAGATGCAAATTATATATACTTGTACTTCTTCTTCTTCTTCATTGCACATTATCAGTTCTTCTAGCTATCTTGGACTGGGTGGTACTGGAGAGTAGGGATGTGATTATCATTTGTTGCAGTTTGGTAAGCATACCAATTTTTTGCTATCTCACCCTCTTTCAATTTTTATTTACAAGCCATGAAATTTGCCACCTTCTTTGTTCCTTTGCAAATGAACTAAGGAAGCTAGAATGTCAATTCTTGATGTTCTGGATGGTTTTAGGGTTATATTGCCTAAGTACTACATTGAATAGTTAAAGAACAGGAGTGCAATTGAGTTTGTCTCTCACTTGGGTCTAGCATTGCAGTTGTTGCTGTTGTTGTGTGCTTTCAAATCATTTCTGACTTATGGCAGCCCTAAGACAAATCTATCACAGAAAATCTATTTCTTCGGAAAATTTGTTCAGGAGGAGTTTGCCTTTGCCTTCCTCTGAAGCTGAGAGAGTGTGATTTGCTCAAGGTCACCCAGTGGGTATCTGTAGTGTAGCTTGCCTGGTGCTTTCAAGGCCTGTGTGAGAGATGAAATTTTCTTGTATTTCACCTGTAGAGAGAAAAGTAAATAGACTTCCTGCCCTTGTCAAGGAACAAGAAGAATTTTGACAGCAATTTACATCCCTATGGAAAATAATTGGCAAGAAGATTTTATAAAATATTATATATCCATCCTTAATTTTAAAAGTAATTGTATAAATAGTACAAGATTAACATTGGGAATTGCAACATTAGCAGGGGAAAATGAGAAATTTACACAACTAGTTGAAAAATCACTGATATCACATAATTACATAGATTGGCATCACCTTCTTAAGGATATAGTTACCTTGTGGTTATGAAGGAAATCTTTCAAGGAAGTAAAGAATTCTCTTAAGCAAAATAATTCAGAAAGATGAAGTGTTAATGAGAAAAATGTGGACTCATCCTTTAATATGGCAGAATGATATTACCACAAGATCTAAGAAAAACAAAGTAAATACCAAACAGAAAAATTGTTTGGGAGATGATTAGAGAAAAAGCCGGGGTAATGAAGCATCTTATCGACCAGGCATGTTTGTTCAAATAGAAGGTGGAAATATTCCAGAAGTCAACCCTTTAGAAATGAAAACTAAAAGCAACCAGTTACCACCAGGAAAATAAAACAAAGCAACTTCTAAGCAATAAGTGACCACAAGCACATATTAAAGTCAGATCTGATGTTGTGATACACCGGTAGAAGAGAACACTCCACAACACTAAAAGACAATAATAGATGAAACCAGTGTGAATGCAGATGTAGCCACCTAAGATAGTAGAAAGCCAGGGCTTTGAGAGAGAACAAATGAAACTTTGTCTAGAAAATATCACTTAAACTTTGAGAAGGCTTTGGTTGTTGAAATGTCTGTATCTGTATCAAAAAGCAGACAGATGGGGGGAGATGATAGTATAAAAAAGAAATATGTAATGATAACTGAAACCAACATTTTATATGAGGTGTTGTGCAGTTAAAAGTAGCTGTGAATAACAGTGGCATACAATTGAAAATTAAGGAAGCAGTCATTTTGAGATCAGTAATAGTAGTAGCAGCAGGGGTAATAATAAAAGTTGAATGGAACACTCACATGTTAGAAACTTCCAGCCAGCGGGTAAAAGTTGCTGAGGACAAGGGAACAAGGAGACTGATGTCTCTGGGTGCACATACATGTTCCTTCAAGGTGGTCATGGGAAGGACAAGCAAGGTAATATAGCCTCATCATGTCCCCTACTCCCCATCTCCTTTGAACTGTCACTTTCACCCATCTACCCTCCCTTTTTGTAATATTTACTGACTGCTTAGGGGCTGAGAAAGAATTTCTGTACTTCATCTATTTTCAGTGTAGGTCTTTGTGCCTATATTATACTGAGTGTAATGGGACACAGTGGTTTATTGGTTGTGTGTTGCTTATCTTTACTGAGCTGATTAAATTTTAATAGATTTGATTTTTTTTGTTATAATACTAATATTTCTGTTTTGTCATTGTGTGCCTTCAAGTTATCTCCAACTTATGGTGACCCTAAGGCAAGCCTATCACAGAGACCTCTTTGCAAGATTTGTTCAGAGAGGGTTTACCTTTGCCTTCCTCTGAGGCTAAGAGAGTGTGACTTACTAATGTACTCTTGGAACTTTATCACATCACTTCCAGTGCCCAACTTATCTCTTCTGAATTTGAGCCAAATTCAGAAGTTAGGCTGATTTTATTGCACTGACTTTCCCCTTAGAACAGCTTTCTGTTGCCTCCAGTATTGAATTAGGGCCCAGTATTGAATGAGGGCAAGTCACTTTGGTGGCCATTTTTTCCAATTCTGAAGCTTCAAATTTGGAAAGAAAAAAAAAGGTTGCCAAAGCCATTTTTAGCAGGAAAAGTTTGTGCAATAAAATCAGTAAAACCTCTGAATTTGGTTCAAATTTGGAAAAGGTAAGTCTGGCACCGGAGGCAGTGTGATAAAGTTCTGAGTTAATTTGTTCATAAAGGATTTATTATAGGTCAAAGTTAATTCTAGTTTGGATAATTTGGTCACATTTGGAGAAATGGTACAGGAATGTTACTGGTTTAGGGTTAATGAGGATTCACAGGCACCTTTAAGCTGCTTAATAGTTCCCAAGAAGCTCAGAACTTCAGTACTATAAGTGGGAGAGTGGATCATATTTGAGACCAATTTTCCTCACCCATTTGGAGTTCTGACGTGAAGGGAGAAGAAGGTTTGCCTTGGGCCTGAAGAAATGATGCACAATTTATGTCACATACCTCTGGGTGTGGGTGAACTTTCATATTTCTTCATTCAGATTTGTAGCTGCCTAGAATGGATTTCTCACAGTCCCAACACCCTTGCAGATTATGGTTAAAGTTAAGCAAATAATGTTGGCACATTTTAAATGCACAATTAATATATGTGCCAACATCAGTCTTACGGTAATTTAAGCTTTCATCAGAAACAGATTTTAAACTTGATGGAAAAGTTAATAATTATTACTGTAGTCATTATTAGCAGGATCTAGTCATCATTGCTGTGTGAATAGTATATATTCAAGATTTATTCCACTTAGGTTTTGTCAGATATAAATGCTAATATGAGTGCACTACTCATACTCTTAGCCTCAGGCAAAGACCTCAGGTGGACATTGGCACTGCACATCTAGAAGATTCTCGCTCCAACAATGGTTAGGAGGTGTTGTCTATCTATGAACAAGTAGATAGCAGGGAAGCAAAGGGCTACAGACAGCTCTGTCCTCACACTTAATCCCCACTATCCCAGCATCTGCTGCCTGAGGAAGTTGGCTTACTCTTCCTAATGGTAGGGATAGCTTTGCATCATTTATTTTTAGACACAAGATACTGATCAAATGCAAGGTTCATCATCCACAACACCATTTCTTCACTCAAAAGCTAGGGAGAAGTATATAAAGAATATCAACCTCAAACTGAATACATAGTTTCCTTTGTTGCAGTTAAGACATCAAACTAGTTGAATTAAACAAAGAAAACATATATTAAAATCTTGCTGTGTTAATGTTAAATTCCTTTGTTTTAATTTTCATGGTCATTTGCAACCTAGGATCTTGTAACTTGCCTGTATGATATCTTTCTTCTGATAACAATTACTTTTGGTCTGTCTGTTGGCTCAAACTATAATTGCTCAGTCTCCAAGGTTAATTTCAATGTGGAGCTGTAAATAGTTTAATGCATAGTGTTCAAATAAAGAAAACATTTATAGAAACATCACCATATGGACCCTATTTAAACAGATGATCCGATTAGCATAATGTCCATTGAACTGCAGCAGCAATGGGTTTTGGAACAGGAGGTAACTTTCTGGACTTTGCCCTGCCATCTTGTACCACACAAAAGGTGATTTGGCAGACTATTGCTGTGTGACCAACATTTCATCACCTTACATGATGAAAATTGCCATCTGTAATGCTGAAGAGGTATCCTTTCACAGCAAAATGGTCTCCCGATCTGGAGAAAGTTGGATTACATTAAAAAAAAAAAGGAAAGGGAAAATTACTAATGAAGTCTGAAGTGGTAATTTTGCATAACAAGCTGCTTTAAGAGAGGAATAAGAGTGCTTATAATATTTCAAGTATGAGCCAGATGTGTCGGTGAATAATCTGAAACTATTTCTGAACTGAATTCTTTAAAATTGAGTTTTAAATCCTATTTCTCAGTTGTTTTTGGTTCGACACCCCACCCCCTTCGTTCTTTCACTTTTATGCAGCATTTTGCAGAAATCCCATTAAATGAGCCACAGAGAACAAACTTTGTCAATTGCTGGTATTTTTAGTTGTAGCCTCATCAACTTGCTAAATTATATAGAACTGCATGAAGTGTTATTGTCTCCAACATCTGATGAGTCAAAACCTTTTGATGTGGACAATGAGATGCAGATGCCATAGGACAGCAAAATTACAGAGGCAGCAATTATTTTTGAGGATGTATCTGGGCTAAGTGGCAACTGGTATCTCCTATCAGTGAGGCAGGAAATCTGCTCTGGCTTTCAATCCAAACTTCAAAGAAGCTTTAAAGAACACTAATCTATCTAGTGAGTAGAATTCAGCATCTTGGATGTCTCCTGTAAAGTACAGACCAGAATCTAGAATGGAACCACCACCTAATTGACATAGAAGGCAACAGCTAATGCTACCTGGCCTAAAGGAACATAAACAATGAACTAGCTAAGTAGCTAAACTCCTTTCCTTGTCTGATGTACTTTTAACAGCGTTCCTACACTCCAACTGCCACTACAGTGGCCACTGAACTAGAGAAGAGCATCCAGGCACAGCTCCATCATGACTTAGCCCCAGTGGTTGGTGGGAGGCCCTACCTCCATCCCAACTGCTATTATTTTGGCCTCTGAGGGAGGGAGGAGTACCAAGTACTCTATTGTTCTTTGCCCTAGAAACTGGTGATAGCTCTTCCCTCCTGACTTCTGAGGGAGAGAATAGCAACCAGTTTCTGTTGGACTTAATTTCCTCTTCTATTACAATGCCCTTTTCCTTGTGTCTTTTGTCTTATTGTGATTGTAAACTGAGTGCATGGAACTGTCCAACTAACAATCTGTAAGATACTGCTCTGGAACGCTTTTTGGACAAAGGGTGTAGTATAAATGCTCTAAATAAATAAATAAATAAATAAGTTCTTATGGAATGATGTGCCACCATCTCCTTTTCTTAGGCCAATGCTAGAGATGGTTAAGCCAGCCATGTTTCAAAATGAATAAACTCAGGTCTGCCAAATCACTATTCATGTGGTACATGGTTTTCTTTTAGCTTTTTTGAATTCAGGCACCTCATTTAACAGTGTCTCAAATTTCTAAATATTGGCCCAGTGCAGACCGGTGCCATAGCACATCATGAAGACGTGTTAGGGTTGCCTCAGGGTGTCTCTTACAGACGCCCCGCAACCCTAGCATGTCTTCCATACATCAAAATGGTGGCACCCTGTACAAATGGGCACTGCCATTTTGATGTGACGGATGCCTAGCATCCACATGTCGCAGCACTATAATGACATCACTAGTGCACCATTGGTGCACTGCGACATCATTATGGCACCGCAAAAAGAACCCGCTTTTTACGGGTTCTTTTTGCTCCGCGAGGAAGCCACGCGGTTTGTCCACTGCAGCTTCCTTATGGAGCAAAACAGGGCACTAGCAGACCACCCTTTTGGGGCAGTCTGTACCGGGCCATTAAATGTGGTCAGCTCTAATGGTTGTCATGTCCAACATTCTGAGGCTTCCTGAGCTGAAGAAGGGGAAGAAAAGTGGCAAGGGAACATATCCCTGTCAGAGCCAGAGGCGGCTGATAGCACTGTCATGACACTGGGAGAAACAGGGGCTGGTCCATCACAGGCAGCATCTCCAGATCAAGAAGAGAATTCAAAGGCATTTCACTATATTGAGTGTTGCAAATTAAAATTCTGGAAGCAATAGGTCAGGAAACATCCTGATCTACATTAATACAGGATACTGAACTAATAAAGCTAGCTGAACTGATTTGCCATTGGTTATAAATTAGGTAATCCCAGGCCATTTCGTTGCTGCAGACAAACAGCTCCAATACTTCCTTGCTGCCCTGTCTGATTTCTCTGGCTTTGTCACTCTCTGACCTTCAGCACTACCTTGAATTAATCTTTCTGGCAACCCGCTTCTGAGTGTTGGACTCTGTTCAAGATGGCTTTTTCCATTTTAACCTCAATTTGCCTTGACCACACTTCTGCTTCCAGTTGTAACCATGTGCAAGACTGGGATAGGCTTGGTTTTCCCCACCAGTTCCTTGTAGATGCACTCACTTGGGTGCTTGCCAGTATTAAAAAAGACAACTGCTGTAGTAAGCAGCTGTGACAGATAAGTGTTATACATGAAAATACGGTCAGAAAGGAAAATAATTGAATCTGCATTTCTATATGAAAATACTAATTTTGGGTGGCTTGACACTTGCAGTCATGCCTTGAAAATCTATACAATTTCAAGATTCTTTATAAGTTCTGGTGATTGAGAAAAATGTACAAAAATATTTATCTAACTCATAAATACACATTTGAAAAATACACACGAATATACTTTATCAATGAAGTAAATATGAACAAAATTATAAGTACATTAGGAAAATTTTATTAGAAAACTGCATACAAAAATCTGTAAGTTTTGAAAAATATGTGCACAAAAATATAGCTGACTTTCTAAGAAAAATGGAAAATATTATTCCAGACTGACATGAAACTGAGATGGAAAAATAAACCATGTGGAATTATAACAGTTTTTAACAATACTATGAAACATTCCTTATAAGTTTGTCTTAGGAACAGAGAAACATTCAAGAATTATCCTGTTGGATCAATTCAAGATCTATTTAGTCCAATTCACATACAGTCTTGAGAGATAGGCATCAAAAGCTGTCATCGAGGTGGAGTGGGGATGTAGCATCCACACAAGAGATGCCCCAACTCTGTTCCATGCCAGCATGAGCCGTGACCCCCCTCCCCCCACATAGTGGGCAACATCACATGCTCCTCTGGTACTGTGTCCAGATGACACAGTGCCAAAGGAGCACTGAAAAGCTGTGGCACTGCCTGCTGTGGCACCCTTTCTGCAGTGCAAAAAGGAACCCCCTTTTGTTTCTCCTTTTTGTGCCGTGGAAAGGCCAGAACAGGGCTGCAGCATGTAGTTGCCATGGCCCCAATCTGGCGAAGACAGAGGTGGCTGCAGGCCGCCCCTTAGGGACGGCCTGTTCAGGGCCATAGTTACCAAAAAGATGCCTGTGAGAAACCTGCCCTGGAAAATGATTGCAAAGCAGGGAGAGCTCAGGCTTGATCTGTTCTAAGACCCAATTGTTTGGGGGTTTTTTGGTTATCCATGGTGTCTTCAGTACTCTTCTCCATCACCCCATCTCAAATGACTTATTTTTCTTTTTATCTGCTTTCTTCACTGTCCAGATCTCACATCTGTACATGGTGATTATCGTGCTTTCAGTAATCTGTCCATTGCCTGTCATCAGATGTTATCTAATGCACCAACTCATGGGATCACTTCTAGTCAGCCTCAATTTCTTTGTTTGCCTTTCTAAACTGAACTTCTCACAGTCTTCTCAGACTGAAACCCATAGAAGGTTTGTTTGTTTTTTCTTTTCTTATAAGTCAGAAAGTCAAAAAACCCTTTCACAGATCTTAAGCTATATATGCTACAGTCTATAGGTGCTACCAGGTTATATGCCATTATTTTAAGTTTATAAAATCTGGCCAAGAAGTTGATAAGCATGGCCGCCCAACTCACCAGGTAGGCCACTTTGACGACGGGGGTCCTCCACCGCTCCTGGGCATTTTTGCGAGCCCTTCTGTGCCCCAGCATGCCTTGCTGGGTTGAGAGTGCCTGCAATTGGCTGGCCGGAGGGACTTCCGCCTCCCAGTGGCCGCTCTGGGAGGCAGGAGGACCTGCTTTGTGGTTGCCCTGGTCCTCCAGGGCAGCCGATTGGTCAGCTGTCCTGGGGGCAAGGCCGCCTCTCTCTCGGCTCCTTATCCATTCAGGCCTATAAAAGGCCATGTGGCGCTTGACTCAGCACCATTTGTAGCTCGGCTCTCCCACCTTCCCTCGAATTTGTGTTTTTTTCCTGTCACAACTTCTGGGGTGGCAGCATAGGTCATGGTGTGCGTGGTTTCCAGGGCTGCATAGCACTGGATCAGGAGTCCTTTGGGACACAGGAGTGCTGAGGACATGTGTTGTGGCCATTGCAGGGGCCAATCATGGCAGCGCCTTCCGATGACTAGGGGCTTGATTTGAGTGTATGCAATCTGATTGTTGTATGTCTGCAAGATGGCGTTTGCTTAGCCCCTAGGTCATCCCTAAGCCTGGCTGTGACCAGGCAATTCAGTTCATCATACAACCGGGGTGTTGTTCAATGTTCCAGATCCAGAGTTCATGCTTTGGGCCAACCCTACCTTGGTTGCTGATTGTTTAATAAAGTTGTGGCCTTTCCTCCATAAGCTGTTTGGGGTTTTATTGTGGTGGTGCCCCTCCTAGGCAAATGAATATGTCTGGTCTGTGACAATGTGTACCAATACACAGTGGGCACTGTATGCAAAACTCTGCTTCTGTAACCTTGAACTGGATTGTGGTGATTTGACATTGGACAATCATCCAACCACTTTTGTAGAGTAACTTAGAATAGCATATGTAAGACACCAATAGGTTTCCAACCAATTTGTCTTTTTGGTTTGGTCTGGTTATTACTGAAAAGGTTGGAACTGACATTTTTCCTGTGACCAATCCCCACCTTTTCCCATTTGTCTACAAAATATCTAACATCCTTACACAAAGTAGAAGTAATCTGGAAGAATATAAGCTATTTGCATAGAGAACAAAGTGGTTGCAAGATATTTCCTTGATAATAAAGGGCACACAAGGTCAGTCATTTACATTGTTCTGACTTGAAATGAATTTTGTATACTTTACAGTGCAGTATACATTGCTGAGTACAAAAATACACAATAAGCAGCTCCTAAAACCTTGCTTTGGAACAAAGTATGCTGAATGACACTGGATTACTCTATTTGTCCATCTCAACCAGTATTTTCTGCTCTGACTGGCAGTGTCTTTCCTGGTTTCAGAAAGACCTTTAACAGATTTTTATTAGTAGTATTATTAGTATTAGAGATACCAAGAACTGGTGCTCTTCAACATGCATGGAGTTCTGTGTACTTCAGACCTATAGCCCCTCATTGCACCTACAGTTGCTTCAAACTGTGCCTTTGCTGTTTCCATTGGCACCAAATCACCACTATTTTTATTGCCATAATTGGTCTTTCCTAATAGCTTTAAAGCTCTCTCACATTTCCCTAGAATTCTCAGTCCAGTCAGCCTTGCATGTCTGAGCCACAGGAAGGTTATAAAATAAACATATTCAGAGTGCCTTTATTTCTCTGTAGTATTTTTAGCAAAATCAGGGTCATAACTTTTTTAAACTCCAGGGGGCTAGTGAGTTTTCATGCTGTTTTTCTGACAAAATAATGGTGGGTAATCTACTATACAAATATTGGCTTAGTAGCAAATGCAGCATCAGACTCAGCCATCTATACACTAACATTGCAACTATTTCCACATTGGTCTATACCTGCACCTTGACTATACAAGTGAGTAACGAGGGTGGTGGACTTATAAATGCATTATTTTTAATACACACACACACACACACACACTGCTAAGAATATGAAACCTTTTATAGGCAGAATTCCTATAAATGTAAATTGCCCACCCCAAAATCCCCTTCTGAAAAATTTGGAATTGTCTTCTAGAATCTGGAAAGGTTTCAGCCACAAATCTTTCATGTTTGAAATTAAACTCTCTTCAAGTCATTGGCAACTCTTTCTTTGGCAGTTCAAGAGGCTCAACATTTCACTGATATGAAAATCCACTGAGATGTGGAAGACCCTCCTGTCAAATTCCTGCCTGTTATATAGTTTTTAGTGAGAGAGCCCCTGTAAGGTGAAAAGAGGGATTTGGTAAGCGGATCCCATTAGACCCTTTTTACATTTTACAGATGAGAACTGGAATGTGTGTGGCTAAGGATTATCAGAGTGTGGTCAAGACATCAAAACACACACGTGAGGAAGAACACACAAGCTAGGAGAGGTTGCAGTTGTTTGCTTTTGCATGAGCCTACAGGAAAGGGCAAGGCTGCACCTCCTGTCCTTTCTCCCTGCTGAGTAAATGGAATGTGAACTACATTTGCACTTTGAAATCAGTCTGCATCAACTGAAGTATGCTGAGGACAAAAAGAAAAAGTGAGAGGAGAGACAAACTGGGACATTTTAACAGCAGTTTAAAAGGTGGAACAACAAAGAATTAATCTGGATATTCCCTGTCAAATTAGCACAATTGGAGGATATGCCCTATTAGCATGAAATTGAAGGGTGAATGGTGAAGGCTTCAGGCCAGCCCATCTCATCCAACATATCCATTCCTTATTAAGGCAAGTTCTGTAAAAAGGGGGGAAATCTGTTTCAAGAAAGCACATACATTCTGAATGAGGCATGCAAACATACTAATAAGAAATATCCACTTTTGGGGGGGCTTCACCCACAGACTGGTATGGGCAAAGTATGGCCCCTAAGAGTCAAAAGTGCAACACTTAGAAATTTAACCCACCTTAGCCAATATTAAAGAATGCTTTAGTGTTAAGAGGCCAGTCTGGATGGCCTCGGTTTTCCCACTCCAGACTTACAGGAAAGGCTTCTCTACTTGCAGACAACAGATCACTAATTTGGGATGATTGCCTTTGTATCTTTCCCCCCAACCTTTTAACCAGGTCATTAATTAATTCAGATTTCTTGTTTAATTAATTGTGCTATAGTATTCTTTCAGTAAAACCAATATTTTTTAAAAAACAACAACAGAGAAACAAAAGAAAAGAAGGTAAACCAAGTAGAATTTCTGGCACTTTCTTAAACAGTTACAAATAGGAAGAGAGAGTTTAGATCAGCTGTAAATGAGAAACATGATAGAAAGCACAAGTGAAAGTTAAATAAGGTACACTTGTTAACATTGAAAAAACACTGGAGAATGTATTCATATCTAATGCAGAAACCGAGAATCATAGGGTCAAAATGTCTTCCATCTAGGAATATCTTGGCATACACTTGTGTTGTATATACTTATAGTGCCTTCCACAATTCCAGATGGCTGATTTCATTTATGCTACTGTAGCTGTAGTTTGTATGAAATTGAAGACCCCCTCCACTATTTGTTTGGTTGCTCTTTATCAAAGAGAATTAGAGAAAAATACCCTGTGGGGTTGTTATCTATTTAAAACTATTGATCCTTCTTAAAAAATGATTTTTTATTTTTTAATTAAGATTCTAGTATTACCAGAAGAGCTGCAACTGTCTTAATGGTGTTTACTAAACCTGCACAAGCTACTATAATGCATTCCTAAAAGCCTGATGTCTTATGGCCCCTATGATTTTATTTTGTATATTTAATTCTTATTGGTAACCCTAGTAGTGTTAAAAATGGTGTTGGAAATTCTATGTTGTATTTTATCGTCATTTTTTGATATAACCTCTTTGTTTTTATATTGTAATGACTTATGGTTATAAGCAATTAAAATTTGAATTTAACTTTTATTCAAGCCCTTTGGCTATTGCCTAAGTGCTGTGAAATATCCAGAAAATAGACTAATTTCCACCGACTTTTAAAGTTGATCAGGAGGGAGATTTCAGCAATGGAATAACACAAAACAATACAGGAACATGACAGAAAGTTCAAGTGAAATTGGGATGTATGAATTGGGAAATGAGAAACCAGCAGGGGGAGCCTTTAGGCCAGATCCTTTTTTTAAAAAGCAAATACAAATGTCATTCATTCTACTCTTGGAGTACTATAACTTCGGTTACAGTGGTGTTTCTATGATAGACTTTGCCTTGTAGATCAACACATAATGTGTTTCTGTGCTGGTAATATTTATGCATGCACACACAATATAAATTTCACAATTTAACACTGAGTTTCAAATTTGGATAGGCTTGAGATTTGGGGACATTTCACAGAGCATGGATCTCCCTTCACTTATTTAGATTTGCTGGGTGCGATTCCCCCTTGTTGTTACTAACATAATCGAAGAAATGATAACAGTGATGTGAAGTTGGTATATAGTTCTGCTTTGACTTTATTGCAAAATAAATGTTAAGACTACTGGAAAATATGTTACATAGACACACTTTATGTCTCTGTGGACTTCTTTTAAGAATAGTCTTTATTACAATTCTGTTCAAAATGCTGTTGGCAGACTTTCAGACTTTACCACTTCCATGTTGCTCTCCAGTTCTTAGTGCTGTTCTTCATATCCTTTCCTTTTCTTCAAATTTTATATGGGCAACCTTCCCCAGAAATTTGCAACATTAAAGTTATACTGACAGATCAGTGTTAAAATTAACTCATAAAATAATTTGTTAATATTTTAATAAATATTATTTAGTATAATATTTTAGTAAATATTATGTTAAAATAGTTACATCCATTATTAGTAACATGATAGTGATGTGCTACTTTTAAAATGAAAAAATAGTTCTCCTTATCCATTAATATTGGAAAGACAGAAACCCTTGGTTACATCATGGCATCTTAGGATCTCTAGTATATTGCAGACTAGGTCTTTGAGGGGAATAGCTGCAAATATCTTTGTCTCAAACAATATTAAAAACTTAAAAGTGATATATGTCTATTTCTATTAGAAAAGTGCACAAATTTCCTCCCCATTTTTGTCAAGCAGCAAAGTATCTCCCTACCTGAAAAATGGGACACAAATGCAGATAATTTCACTAACTCAGAACAATTGTGTATCAGTTGCTGTTTTCTTGTGTGGTTTCTTATTATGAAAAAAGTTTTCTTTTAAAAAATAAAATTATACTATATTCCCTTTTTATGTTGTATATAAGCCCTTGCATGAATAGTAGCATCCACAACAAATTATTATCAGGTTCAGACATCTGGACTGCCAGAAGAAGACTACCCTCACCAGATTCTTGAAAATGCTAAAATAGGGAGTTGTGAGAGTCTGGTGATGGGGATGAGTTGGGCTGCTGACATTAGCACCAACAGTTTCCACTACACAAGTGGAGGTCTTCTGCCCATAAAGAGCAGATTCTGAAAATAACACCCAGCACAGCATGTTTTCTTCCCTCCCTCTTCCCTCTATTTTTTTTTAATTTTCCCACACCACACTATAAACTCTTTGTTTTACAGTCCCATTCCTAATTTAAAATTAGTTAATATCCCTTGTATTATATTGCAATATAGATAAGCCATCCCTGGTGGAGAAAACTGCAATGATGATATTATCTGTTCATAATCTCTCCTGTAATGATGCCTGAAGAACCTATTATTTGAAAAGTTTTGATATCACATTGAAACTCTCAGTGCTTGAGTTACAACTTTTTATCCATATGGAATATGGACGTGTACATGTACACACACAAACATACATAAAGTGGGAAAGAGGGAGAGAATAATGTTGTCCTTGAACTAACTCAGTGTTAATGTCCCCAGATGTCATGCTGTGAGCTCCGATCACTGCAAAGAGAGCAGAATCCTGGACAAACCTGCAGAAATAACTTTTGTCTTTTGTTGCCACATGTACCAGCATGTAGCAAGCTTTGCAGAGATCATTTGTACCACAATGCTATTTCACAAGTTGAGATGATTCACAGTAGGAAAGCACTTCCTTATATTATTTTCCATCAAAGAGAGCTTATACTTTTTGTCCATTTGAATAGTGTCATTAGACTGCTAATTCACACTTTGGTAAAAAGGTCAGGAGTACTCCATTACTATATTTTTTTTATCAGCTGATATTAGATTGAAAGGAAAATTTTAATAAATGCTTCAAATTGCTACTGCCCTTCTTCTATCCAGTACTTTTTGAATTAGATAGTATGCATTTAAAAAAAAAAAGGGGGGGGAATATTCATACAAAATCTTCAGTGCCTAGACTATTTTAAGATGTTAAGTCTTTCCAATACCGAACAAACCATTTCCTTTCAAACTAACTGAATTTCTTTTTACTTCTAAATATTTTTAAATGGTTTAGGATACAAACTGATAGTGGATATCTTTCATAAGAGGAACTTTAGAATTTTGTAGAAGACTTGCTACCTTGGCACTAGAAGTGCATCTCCTATGATGCTCATGCCAAATGAATTTTATCAAGTGGCTATGGAATACTGTACTCACTATTAACACCCATTTAGTTAAAAGAGAGATTCCCATTAGTTGTTCCTGAAACTGCATCTGGACACAATCAAGTAAATATAGGCGCTGTACAGATGGGCCCTACGGGGCGCCGTCGTTACGTGTGGGGGTGGCGCTTCCAGAGTAAGAAAAACAAACAATGCCAACTGAAACAGTGATGAGGGCGTCAAAATAGCGGTGCCCTGTACATATGGGTACCGCCATTTTGACGTGATGGACGCATAGTGTCTGCATGTCCCAGTGCCTTTGTGACGCCACAAGTGTGCCATTGGCACCTTGTGGCATCACAAAGGCGCCACAAGAAGAACCCGCTTTTTGCAGGTTCATTTTGTTCCGTGATGGAGCTGCATGGTTTGTCCACTGCGGCTCCCTCACGGAGCAAATCAGGGCGGCAGGAGACCGCCCTTTTTGGGTGGTTTGTATCCCACCATAATCATCTGAAGGTCAAGAAGTAATACTTCCAAAGGTCTGCTGCCCTCTTGCTTGGCAGGATAAAAAAGAAAGTGGAGCAACATTTTTTTTTAACTTCCTATTTGTTATAAACCATTTCCCTGCATGGGCTGGCCCCTCCCTATCTCTCAGAACTTCTTTCTCCCTACACCCCCACTCGTTCCCTACGTTCTGGTAGCCAAGGTCTCCTGTCCCAGCCCAGGATTTCCACGGCCCCGTCCCGGATTCATCCCTTCTCGCTTGCTGTCCCTCACTCCTGGAACCTCCTCCCCTTACAAGCACAACTCAACACGTCTCTAACCAGCTTTAAAACTGAGTTAAAGACCATATTGTTTAGGGAAGCATTCCCAGGGAGTCTGTGATTGTGACCTGGTTGTTTTGATGCTTGACTCAATATTGGATATTTGCTGTTTTAACTTGTTTTCTTATGATGTTTCTAACTTGTTGTTTTAACTTCTAGGCAGGCTTTTTATATATTCTTGATTTTATTTGGTTTTGTACAGCGCCGTGTATATTTACAGCACTTTATAAATAAAATTATTATGAATAATAATAATAATAATTTCCCTCTTTTTATTTTATGAAATATTTTCTTCCTATTGCAAGGAACAGGAGGAAAAATACTTATGCCAGCTCATGGGCTGAGGTAAATTGCCTTTTCTGTTACAGAAGTGTATGCAAGAGGATCTTGTAGCACCTGTGAGACTAACTGTGTAGTAGAAGTTTAGCATAAACTTTTGTAGATTTACTAGATTATCGGACTACACTCTTATAGTATTGCTAGTCCACTTTAACTGCTCTGGCTGTCTCCTGTTGCATTCTGAGATCTGAAGCTTAGGGAGGATATTTAGAATTCTCAGCCAAAGAGCTCTTAGAATTAACTGAACTACAAGCCTCAGAATGCAACAGGAGGCAGCCAGAGCAGTAAAAGTGGAACAACAGCACCATAAGAGTGTAGTGCAATAATATTTCCTCAGATGCAGAAATGGTTAGGGATGGATACCTTTGGATTCTTTGGTTTCAGATCCACAAACATGACATCATCAGTCTGGAAGCTGAGAGTTCCAAATGTCAGGAGTGATGACTCTTCTCTGGGCCAGTGTTTAAAAGATTCCTGACAACTCCCCCTTGAAATAGCCCCACTGACCAGCTTCTTGCACAGGCAATAATGGCAGTTTTTTTTTTCCTGTCCACATTAGAATAGACCCTCAGAGAAGCTCTAACCTATGTTCAGTCAATTCCACTCAGAGTTTCCTGCCAACATTACCCTAGTTGCCAAGTCATTTGTTTCATTGCTGCCAGATCCATGGAAACTCAGAGGGATGGTTTGGCTCCACTCTTTGGGAGGGGATGCTCAGAACTAATGGTATCCAGAACTAATTTTATCAAGGGCCACTCCCTTGTTCTGGAGAGCAGCTAGGGCTTCATCAGAAAACCCTGGCAAGGAAACAGGAAACTCCCCAACAGCCATCAGGAATTCATTTACATTCATAAGCCACCCAGGACAGACCATTGCAACCCTTGCACCACCCTTTCAAAGGCTTTGGCTCCCAGTTAGTCTTAACCTCACTAATGGAACTATGGATAATTCCCCACACAAGATCCCCACACAAGATCACCATCACCCTGCCCAGTGCAGAAATCTAGTTTCAAAGTGTGCTGTGTGGCATGGGTGGAACCAGACCATGACCAGCGCAAAAATCTAAGAACAGACCTATGATCGTCATGCAAGACAGGAGGTCCTGAATAACTCCGAACAGAATGGTTTTGAATGGGATTTTGAAGTCAGGCAGATTCCAACACCACTGTTATGACAATCTCAGCCACTTCAGGAAGGGAAACATTTCAGCAGAGGTGTGGACAGTACACCAAACAGAATGCTTATTATAACATTTTTATATCTATACACTCATATCCAGTAGACAGTGGACTTGAATACCTGCTACTAAACAGAGAGCCCAGCTCAAGTGTATAACTATACAGCTGGGAGAGATTAACATCTCTACCCAAGTTTAAGATAGCCAGGTCCTTATAAGGCAAATTAGGTTGGCATCACATCCAGGAGCAGATTCTGGAGCACACTTGTTTTTAGTGTAGTCCAATGCTAGACCAACTACTCTTTTTTCACCATGGTCTTTATTTCTAAGATAATGTGAGGAAGCCTTTCCTTGAAAATATAACCCCTGCTGGAATTATAGTCATCCTCCTTTGAAAGGATGTCATATTGAAGAGGGAGCAAGCTTGTTTTCTGCTGCTCCGGAGAACAAGACCCAGAACAATGGATGCAAGCTACAGGAAAAGAGATTCCACCTGAACATTAGGAGGAACTTCCTGACAGTAAGGGCTGTTCGACAGTGGAATGCACTCCCTCGGAGGGTGATAGAGTCTCCTTCCTTGAAGGTCTTTAAACAGAGGCTGGATGGCCATCTGTCAGGGATGCTTTGATTTGGATTCCCTGCATGGCAGGGGGTTGGACTGGATGGCCCTAGTGGTCTCTTCCAACTCTACGATTCTATGATTCTATGATTCTATGATCCTTGCCTGTCCTATTGCTCTGAACACCAGCCAAAATATATACAGGAGCACCTCAAGACATAAGGAAAGGCAGGATTTGACTATCTTCTGTTCCTATTAATTTCCTGTTTGGGGTTTTGACTGTCCTTCCATACTGCGGATAAGTTTAGCATCTTGTAAACAACTTTATGTACTGGCTCAGTACAGCACAGTTTCATCAATACAGCCTGTTACGGATCACCTCACAGTCACCTTTGTTTCATTTTGTTAAGTGGATCATATAAAATCACTGTCTGCAGTTCCTTTTTCCAGAGAGTGATTATGGCAATCCAGTTCAATGGCTGAACTCTCCTTTGAAACGATTTTCAAAGTCTTGGAAACGTTCCCAAGTGAAGCTATAGTTCTAAATACTGATTAAGTATTAAGTATGACCTTTATAGGGGGGAAAGTAGTGATAATTTGTTATCAACATGGAGAATCTCATACAGAAAAAATATTTTCCTGGCCTTTTAATAACCTCTCTTGTTTATATTTTTGACCCATGGCTTGCATCTGTGTGCTGCTGTGAGAATATGACTTATTTTGTAAGTGTTGTATTATACCAGAGAAAATGTCTTATTGATCTTCCCCTTAAGACTCACCCAAAACCATAAACATGCCTTCACATTATGTATTTATACTATTGTGATTCTGTGCTGTGACTGTGGTAAGAATATAATGGTCTAACATACTAATTTATTCAATTTACATTCCACCTCAAAGTTGCAGGACAAGATAGAAATATATATATGCAAGTTGTCAATGTTGTGTGCCTTCAAGTCATTTCTTGATTTATGGAGACTTTAAGTTGAACCTATCATGTTTTCATAGCAGAATTTGTTAAGGGGGATTTGCCATTGCCTTCCTCTGAGGCTGAGAGCCATGCCCAAATCACCCAGTGAATTTCCATGGCCAAGTGGGGTTTCCAACCTTGGTCCAACACTCAGACCTCTACACCATGCTGATTCCTACTTGAATTACGTTTTGTCATTACAATCAGAAATTGTTTTTATTTGTGCACGTGCTTGCATGCACATATGTGTGGATATTCTATGGTTTATTTTCCGGGGGGAGGGGGGAATACATCTCAACAAAATGAACTGAAATGTAGGCAGTACAGAAGTTAAATTGAGGATGACCTATACTGATTTTATGACCTTGAGTAGGGAGGAGTGATTTTCATGTTAATCTGTGTATTGTTCTGTTGTTGAATGGCAAGGCCTCAGAGTGGGAGGATATGCAAAGAGGATTTGTGCCTGTTGAAATTGTCTTGGTGTTTGTGGATTTCAATGGCTTCCCTGTGCATTCTGACCTGATAACTATTGGCATGGTCCAGAATTTCAGTGTTTTCAAATAGCATGTTATGCCCAAGACAGTTTATAATGTATTTTGCTGCTGATGGTTTTTCTGGCTGGTCCAGTCTGCACTGTCTCTCATGTTCCTTGATTTGTGTTTGAACACTGCATTTGGTTGTCCCTATTTGGTTGACCTGTGACCAGCTTACCCCATGATTTTAATTTAATTGTTTAGGTGCCATGCTAAGAAAAAGCTATCTAACTCTCTACCTAAACAGAAATGCCCACAACATCCTCTCCCTAAAAGTCTAAGTTCAAAGAGCCACAAAGCATGGATTAAAGATCTGTTAGGTCAAAAAGTCCCCCAAACCCAGTACTCAAAAATCAGTTCATCAGGAACAATTGGCCTAGGACAGGGGAGGAGCATGAAACCTAGATGGCTGTTCCAAGTGGAAAATGGTCTGAGGTGGTGAATGCATTTTCAAAGAATAGGCAATGATAAGGGCTCTTTATCTTAAAGGAATTCATCTCAAAAGGGAGTGTGAGAAGAGGTATGAACTCATTACCCCCAATTGATAAAAAAAGTACTTAGCCTGGCTAGTCAGGCCTGCTCCTTAAACACTACCTCATTTGTATGGACCAAAGGATGCTAGAAATATTATAGTGTAGCCTTATATAAACTAAAATCTCATGTGTCTTCAGAGCCTCCCATGATTAGGCAGTTCTGTGAGACAGGAAATCTCACAAGAAAGGCAAAGTTCTGAGGCTTCATTCAACAGCAATGAGGTGGAGCACCTTGGGATACTGTCAGAGGAACAGACTTGTTAGAGGCCCATCAGTACAAAATAGTAAATATAAATGTGTGAGAAATAAATGTATTTGTGGATATTTCTTAAAATGAAAGGTTCATTTATTACAAGCTATTATCTACACATAAAGAGATATCAAAGAAGAAGAAAAAAGAAGATAATTATGGCCTTAATCTTTAACAGAATAAGTTTCCAAATTGCATTTGCCACAAATTGCATTGTGTTCTCAGATATTTGAGGAAAGGTTATAAACTTTATGAATTGCATTTCTTTGGGGGAAATCAAGCAGAAGACAAAAGAAATTGGCTGTAGATTAATATTTGCATTAAAACAACTAAAGTCTGCTTTCCAAGGAAAAACTGAATGATTTGTGTTGGAGTCAATGGGCCAAATCTTGCATTCTTATATTATGCACATTTTCTGCTGAGGGTAATTTGACTTCATACATGGTTTATGCCTCTCTGTGGTTGTTTTCATTATATGAAATAAACTGTCATAAATTAATTAAATTTCCCAATCTGTTTGCTTGGTAGTAATATCTATATTGTTTAAAATAGAGAGTGGTGCTTGTTTATAGTCTTTCTGACCAAAAAAGCTTTTCCTGAAATACCAACTCTGAATAAGAACAAATCCTGAATAAGAACAAACACTGTATTAAGCCCAACTGCTGTGATGTCATCCCAGATCAATTGTGCTGTAATATGACTACAAAGAGCTCAAATAGGAAACCATTCTCCATTGTTCACTTCAATATTTTACTACATTTTCAAACAGAACTAACCAGTTGAGAAGACATAATGGGAAGTATAGCAATAAAAAGTATTCTAATGAAACATCTTATTGTATTACACTCTTAAAACGGGGCTAAGCTGTTTTAACTGCTGTGGCTGCCTTGCAGTTTAGGAATGGGCATTTACAATACTCAGCCAGAGAGCTCTTAAGCCTCACTGAACTACAAACCCCAAAATGCAACAGGAGGCAGTCAGAGCAGTTAAAGTGACATTTCCTCATTTTAAATGTCTAAGCGATAAGGTCCAATGTGATTATTAAATTTTTGCACTTTGAGTTTCACCAAGAATAAAGTTGATGATCAGAACTAGTGCTGGAGCTTTGTTAGAAATCTGCTGCTTGTAGTGCCCTGTCTCTATCTAACTCAATGAATACATCCTTTGCACATCAGCACAGTAGTACATCATTTTCCAGATCTGTGTTAACAAGTAAAGTTCCACTTCTGTACCCTTCTCCAGATTCAGCTCCCTCTTCCTTTCACATTTATTTCCATGGAGAACCTGACACTATATTACCTTGCTTCGTACACAGGGATTACTGGCATCTGCTTACCTCCCTCTCCTTACATCCAAACTCGCAGCATGGTTAAGCAAACATGGCTAACATGACAGAGAGAAATGTGAACAGTGACTCTGATACTGCTGTTGTAGTAGTAGTAGACACTGACACTGATGTTATAATAGACACCTGCCCACATCAGATGTCAGACTACCATGTCTTATAACAGATGAAACTTTGAAATACTAACAAAGGGCAACATTATATACAGTATAAGGCAGAATAGTAACCTAAGACTGGAAGTTCCATAGAGTTTAATCATAGTTTAGTAAATCTCATGTTTCAGAGAAGGAATCCCAACCTTTTATAACATAGAAAATTGTCGTTTTTTGTCAGGCTATTGGTACATTTAACACCGTATTATCAACACTGATGTAAAAACATCCTCCAAGGTATTGTTATGAGTTATGCTTGATAAATATGAATTGCAGGTAGACCTTTATGACTTAGCAGGGAGCTGCCTCTTGCCAGAGTCTGCACACATTGTAAGAGGAATGCTGGAAGGGTAGGGCACTGAAATCATGGATTCCTGTTCATCTTGGGAAAAGCTAGGCCTCATTTTAAAGAACAAAGTGGATTTTCCTTCCAAACCACCACTACCTCAGGACTGGAGTGCGGTTTTGGTGCAGTTTCTGGACTCTTCGAACACATGAATCATTTAAACAGCATACTTTCAAAGTGACTTGAAGCAGCTTTATTTTGACCTGTCTGTACAGGCCTTTGGATAAAGCTGATAGCAATCATTTTATTGTTTTTACTGTAGTGTTTATTCCTTTTGAATATTGTTTTTAATTTCATGTTTGAGTTTTCTATTGGATGTATTGGATCTGTTGATCATAAT
>NC_056526.1:155088245-155120334 GCF_019175285.1 Sceloporus undulatus
TGATGATGATGATGATGATGATGATGATGATGATGATGATGATGATGATGATATTGTTTCATTGGTAGTTTCAGGAAAGGAATCAGGGCTTGTTTACCTCCACTGAATAAAAACCCTACCAACCTGCTCAGAGTGGTATACCCATTCTCCATTTTTAAGTTTTGTGCAGTTTCCAAAGATGTTGGGCAATCTGTTTGGATTTGAAAGAGGCAAATGTTGATACTTGATTGACTTTCTGTCGTGTATGCATCTCTGTTGTTTTAATCTCCCAAGACCAGGTAAGAGTCATTATTTTTTATTTATATTTATTTATTTGTAGGAGCCCTGGTGGTGCAGTTAAATGCTGATATTGCAGCCATTCACAGCCACAAGGTTGTGAGTTTGATCCCAGGAAGGGCTCCAGGGTCCACTTAGCCTTGCATCCTTCTGTAGGTTGCTAAAATGAGTAGCGAACTTGTTGGGGGCAATTAGCTTACACACTGTAAACTGCTAAAGGAGTGCTTAAGTGCACTGATAAACAGTATGGAAATGTACTAGCTATTGCTATATATTTATTTCACAGATTTATACCCTGCCTTTCTCCACAATGGGATTACTAGTGCCTAGAGGGTGGCAAGCAGATGTCTACCCTCTGAACACAGACCAAAAGCTTTAGCACACAAGTATGAGTTTTGCATTTGTCACTTTATGCACATAGGGCCTTTTGAATCTTCTATAGAATAACAATAAGGTAATGTTTTGCCCTAACCAGAAGTGTTACTTCTGGTTTGGGAAAAACTTTACTCCAAGTGATAGCTGCCAAGTTACGAAAGGGTTAAATACAGGCATATCAAGAGAAAGAATAATGATGAGAGAAAGAGGGAAAGAAGGAGGAAGGGAGCACCTCCAGAGTATATCCTTCATTTTGAACTCTCCACATGGCCCACTGCATCAAGAACCTGCTTCTCTGCCTTCTGTTGCTCTGAGGTTAACCATCCAGCTTACCTGAACCGTTCTTCTCATTGGAGGGTGAGAAAATCCATGTGTGTCTTGATCTGTAATCCCTTAATCTTAGCTGCACTCCTCTAGTCCCCCCAGCCCTTCACCCACATTGGTCCAGAATAAGGCTTCATCACCCATGTCTATGTCAGCTTCCCCTCTTTTCCACTGGGAAACAACTTGTATGGAACACAGACTGTTCTGTAAAATTTAATAAAGAAATAATTGTTTGTGCTTGTCCTCAACCTGATTTTTTTTAATATTCTGGTTAATTGCCCATTTTAAAAAAAACCTTTGGCCTATAAAATTCTGCAGACAGTTAGCGTCTGGGAGAACTTTTCTCCAAAACCAGTAAATACTCTTATTAGTTCCATTCAGCCTCTACTCAGAGGATTGAACTAGCAAAACTACCTCTATTCCTTGTATTCCATTTCTCCAAAAAAAAAAAAAAAAAAAAAAAAAAACCCCAAAAAAAACCTATGAAATTCATGGGGGTACCCTAAGTTGATAGGCAACTTGAAGTCTCATATACATATCTAGTGATGTCATAGACTGACCATGAGACATTCTGCCTGAATAGTATCTGCTTTTCCATTAAACTACAGACCTCCATATGATGGAAACAATAAGGATGTTTCCAGCCACCATGTCACTCTGGTCTTCACCTACTGTCTGCACAAATGAGCAACTGAAGATATGACTCTATATGGTTAAGACTGTCATGCCCTGCCTCCAAGACTCTAGGATGGAATTTGAGTCCAATAATCAAGTCTCTGATATAGTGCCTTAATGCCCAGAGGACATGCCAAGTCTGAAGTCATAAGAGGAAGGGCTCCAAAAGCTATAAGATTAGAGTCTTAAGCAACCACAGGAGCAGAGTTCCCAGCAGCTATAGGAACAGGGTTTCTAGAAGTCACCACCCTCAGAGGAAGAGCCAGACTTACCAATACCTACGCCTGCAGAGAGACATCAGGACATAGAAAGATGTAGAAACTCGCAGAGTTTATATAGAATATATACACTGCAATTAGGAAGCACCTGTGAAACCTAGGTGGGCTATAAATAACCCAACATCTCTCATGGACAAGTGCGGCTGACCTTGAGAAAAAGCTATGCTGGTGCTGTGTTCTATGACTGATTGCTTGTTTACCTCTGACTGGACTTCTGACTACTCTTTTGGACAACCCTTTGGGCTGTACACCTGGATTGAAGACTGGCCATAAAGGATTTGGACTGGATTATATTACCTCTATTTCTCAACTGATATTTGGGTAAGCTTAAACACATACTTTCTCTCTTTCTCTTTAAAATATCTGGGACACTAATCCTTCTTGTTTATTTCTCAAGGACAAAACAGGGCAGATACCCTATTTACACTTTCCCTCCATGTGTGTACAGAGTTTGGATCTGGATTCTATGAATTAATCACCATGAAACCAAAGATCCCATCCAACCACTATACATGAAGTGGCAGGTGTGAAAGAAGGATATAACTATATGCATTTTGGATCTCTCATTAGATTTGGAAGGGCATTTCACAACTTCTACTGAATGGATGGATAGCTAGAACAGCACCATAGTGGGTCAGGCACTGGGAGTGCCTTGAAGTAATGACTCCTGAAGGCTTGCCTTACCCCTCCTCTTTCTTATCAGACAATAAGCCACTTTGATAGGAGCCACCATGTCAAGGTTCTGAAAGGAAAGTCCATTTATTGTCACCTCTTAGATGTTTCCCAGTCACTGAGCAGTGGCAAACTCTCTTCTTGGCCTTTGCTGCTCATGAAGAATTAAGAAAAGGTACTTTTTGGGAAGAATTTTTGAAGGGAATCTCAGCAAGCATTGCTTGCATGGTAAGCAATACCTGCTGGACTTCCCTCTTCTACGCAGCTATTAAAGATAAGGAGTCCTGTCCCTTATTTCACCTGGCAACCCTAAATGTAATTTATCCAAGCTCTGTACTCATTTTTATCAAATTCTGTAACATTAATGGAGTGAAATGAACTCATCTTTTCCGTGACCAGAATGGAAGCCAGTCACCCTGTTAAGACAGAGACATGGCACCCAATTGACTCTGTGAATTTTGTTTGGAAAATGTATGTATCTATGAATAACTGTGTATCAGTATCCACCTTCTACTCACTTGGGGTTTGGTCTATTCACTTGTGATTTTGTCCTCTCCTGCAGTAGACTTCTACCAAAACAATAAGGCCTACAGGCCCTAGCCTTCATTGGAATACTGAATCCATTCCTGGTTTTCATCCAGACTTTAGAGGCGCTACCTCTTGCTGAATCAAGGTCATTTAAAACTTGTATTAAAATGTGATTCAGATTCACCACCCTGATGACATGAAAACTTTCAGCTATTAAATAGTGATACCTTTTCTTAAGTATGAGTCAAAAGTCCTTGCTTGAAGAGTCTTTGACTCTTAGTGGTAATTCTGCATACTTTGCTCTAATTTGATTTCAGCCTCTGCAGCATTGCAAAACTTTTGTTGAAGAGATTAATTTAGTGGCACTGTGAAAGAAAGGAGTTATGATTATGGGGCAGCGAAAGAAAGGGAACTGTATAACACAACTCAAAATTGGACATGTAGGGACAAGAAATGAACTTTGGGAATAAGGATCAGGAATGAGACAAATAATTGCTGTAGATCCTAGTGGCACTTCTGACAGTGGAAGTAATTACTGGCTTGTGTTGACAGATGAAAATAAAAGGCTAATGTCAATGGACAAAATATACTACATCAAGTCTTTTGACACTGTTATGTTACCAGATTGACTCATATGCCTGGGATCCATCCAGCCTTGCTTATTTGATTCAATATACTGAACAAACAAGAAGTGACCACTTCTAAAGCTGTTCTCCGTAGGTTAATCTAAAGCAAACCATGCCATGTTTTATTATAAGGGATAGAATTACAGTACAACTCTGTATATGTCAACTCAGAATTATGTTGCATTCAGTTCAACAGAATTTATTTCCAGTAGGCATAGAATTACTCTTTCTCCCCCCCTCCCCTTTTTTACGCTGTTAATAAAACTAATTATTTTCTCAATCATAAGATTCCCTGTTGTTATACAGGGTTTTTTTCTTTGTCCATACAGTTAAAATATGGGGGAAGCTAGATTGTGCTTGCAAACCATGCACCTCAGTGTCAATGGGTATGTTCACCTCACATTCAGAATGATCAGTGAAATTGGTGTGAAAAGAACCCTTTTCACAGTAATGACAAATATGGTTGATGGGACTGTCACCAGGAGAAGCATCAGCCCTGGTTTAGATAACAAATAGGGAAATAACTAAAACAACAATAATAATCCTGCCCTGGCATGTCTTAACTGAATACATGAGCAGGAGACTGCATACACAACCACAGTATTCTTTAATAGGTGGACAGAAAATTTCATTGAGGATAGATTTAACCATAGCCATTAGGCATGATTAGAGATCATTGAGAGCTTTACTCAGTAAGTTAAAAAAAATATTGATACCTTTACATTAGTTAACAGATATTTGCAGTCAGAAATCTACACATTGTGATGTGTTGGAACAAAAGGAGCAAACATATTTGACAAAAAATACATACACAAAATCTATATTTCTAAAATCGTGCAAACATATATTAGTCAGTGGGAACATAAATCTGTTTATGTGTCCATTAGTGCATCCATTTGAAAAATGTGCACAAAACTGTAGGAATGTTTTTCTGTTAATGCATACACTAAAATAATCATACTTACACATAAAAATACTTGGAGGTAGGAAGAGGAAGTCTGTGGAAATTACTCTGCCCAACTGTAGACATGATAACTCAGTGGACTCTCTGAATGTTAGTTCCAAGAGCAATTGCAGGAGAGGCATATAACATGCTTTCAAGTTTATTGGAGGCATGTAATCACAATGGGGAACAGGGTATTAGAAGAGATGGTCTGTTGATGGTGTGACACAGCTAGGCTCTTACACTTATTATGCAAAAAGAGAGTTTAAACAGTCATGTATTCTAGATGTTTCACTAATCTCAGTAACATCATCCTGTAAATATTATGTTTTCAGTGCCACTGTTCGTTGAGCTTGATTGCATTTTGATAACCCTGTCAAGACTTCAATTTAACAACCCTATCAAATCTCATTAAGATCCTTGTTGTGCCCAGTTTATATGCCAATAAGTCTATGGATCATGTTTGCAATGGCCCATTAACTATGCCTCTGATTGTGTATATCATAGGCACTATTGTTAAGTTGTTCTTATTTTTCCCTACATGTTCTCTTGCCTTAATTGGGAGAGAGAAGACTTTTTTTCAATCTATATTTTCGAACATCAGAGATTTAAAAGAATGAACCAAATTTCATGACAAAGAGGAAGCTAATATCACATAAAATGCATACACTTATTTACTTAATGAATTTACATTTCTGTATTCAGTTCCCAAACCATTTGGGGAAAAAAAACCCAACTACTTTTGAGTTTGGTCAAGAAAAAGCTTAGGAACAAATTAAAAAGACAATTTGTACTAACACAATTTATTTGTAATTCCCAAAGACAGTTATGATTGTTATAGTCATGTTCTATGGCAACTGAAATTTCAAGACCATTTTCAGAGAAAATACCAGATACAACAATTTCCAGTAATCCCAATAGCCCATACCATTGAAACCAGATTAGATAGCCCTGTAGTCCTATAGGCTGGCATATCAACAAGGCTCTATGTATGAAGTATTTGCTTCTACTGAGATGGATAATAGATTATTTGCCACATGTTGTTAATTACATTTTTCTTCTGTGGTCTATTCATAACAGATTGGACACGATCTGACAAGCTATCCACTAACAATTCCTCAAATTTGTACTGAGCTTCAGTTTGCTTACCTTCATCTAACCCACTAATCTGGCATTTCTCCTGTCTCACATGGTTTTGATGAAAAGGAGAAATTAGAGCATCTGCATGCCACAGACATCACCACAGAAATTATTGGATAACTTTACTCAGCAATTACACATATCCATTGAAAAACATGGATGATAACATAGAACTCCATAGGACCCCAAAATATATATGGAAAATAAATAATTGATGTGTTAAATTGAATCAGATTACTGTATTTCACATTATTGACAGATGTCTTCCTCCTTTTGTAGACATCTCAACCTTTTTCAGTTGAACTGCAGTGACCATTTATCAAAAGGGGGGAGGGTGGCAGAAAAAGAAATTACCCATTTTCAAAATGGATCCTGCTGGCAAAATATAATTTGCTAAACTGCAATGCTTGCAAGTCTAGAGGTTATAGATTTGCCTGATGCAAATGTGTTTTATATTTGTCCCTCTTTCCTATGCTACATAGCACACATTTTCTCTATGCTTTTACTTTTAAACCATTTGGCATAGCTGTAGATAACATCAACTAGCTAGGAACTCAATTAAAACTAATAGTGTGACATTAACTTTATAGGTGCTGGAAGATATTAAATTGGAAATAGACTTCAAAAAAAGAAAGCAAAAATTGGGCATTGCATCTCTGTAATAAGATTCTATTCAGGGCAGGGCATTCCATCCCCTCTAAAAATTTCAGTGCATAAGATATGTAGAGAAAGAGCTTTTTTTTTCCTTTCCTTAAATTGAGCACAGAACTGATAGAATGTTAAATTATCATTATTCCAACAGTTCAGTTAAAGCAATCTTTTGAGATTTAATATCTATCGTCTAAAATTATCATAATGACATGGGAAGGACATAAAATTCTTCTATTTCAAAGCTGCATCCTAAATTGTGCTTTACCCCACTGTTTCATCAATTTATAAATTTTATCAATGGGAGCTATGTAATAACAACTACCAGGTATTGACTGGGAATAGACTGTTTTGTCAGTAAATAGCATCTTGGAGAAATATTCAGCCCCTATTAATAATAATTTTATGGTGGGGGGTTGAAAAATTACTGGTTAATTAATATGAAATGGTTTGATATGAATAGGATTTAGATCAGGTAGTAAAGAAAGAATAATTAATGTGATTTATTGTATGTGGAATATTATATAAAATATTTTAAAATACTATTGTATGTAGGTTATAATATTAATAAAATGTAAATGAAAGAAAGAAAGAAAGAAAGAAAGAAAGAAAGAAAGAAAAGAAATATTCAGCCCCTTTGACTTTTCAACAAAGACATTTTGTTGCATTAAAATCTGGAATTGAAATGGATTTAATTGCCATTGTTATCACTTGATCTCAGATTAAATATATCTGTTTCATGATGCTGATTGTTTAGATATGTTCTCCAATAAATGTTAAGGTCTTTATTGGAGAGCATATCTAAACAAATAGCATCATGAAAGCTAAGGAATTTGTTCCTGTTTTTAAGTGTTCTAAATTCATGTTTACTTGTAATAGCACTACTTGCTTGTGATTTTCTTTTTTAAAAAATTGTGCTATATATTGTTTCAACTACATTTTCTTTTAACTTATACTCTTATTCATACTTTATCCTGCCACATTAGGAAAAAGGCAGGATAAGGAATGGATAAGATAAAAAGAGGTAAGGATGTAAAAAGAATGAAATCCCAAATTCTGCACATTCCCTGGAGCATTTTTTTACTTATGTGCATTATTACAAACAGAATATGACTCAGCCACAACTCTACCTAAAGAAGATTATCCACAAAAAATTGGTGACCAGGTAAGCAACAGTTTGGATACCAGTCCTGCAAAACAGCAAAATCAGCACTCAGCAAATACAAATGAGAAACTGCCCAGGGACAGGGGCTTCCCCAGCAGATAATGATCACCAATTAACAGACACTAATCCTCTTTTGCATATCCTCTCATCCTGAGGCTCTATCATCAACAACAGATTAACATGGGAATCACTCCTCACCCAGGGTCACACACACACAGACATAGAGAGAGAGAGAGTACATCACACATACATATACACATACCCCCACTCTCTTCTAGGTCAGCATTCTCTGAAGATGCCAGCCACAGATGCTGGCGAAACATCAGGAATAAACTCTTCTCGAACATGGTCACATAGCCCAAAAAACCCACAAAAAACTAAGGTGCGTTACAGACGAGCTCATAGAGGCACCATCGTCACGTGCGAGGGGCGGCGCTTTTAGACGCCCCTTGTACATGACAAGGGTGTCAAAATGGTGGTGCCCTATACAGATGCACACGTCGCAGCACAGTTGTGATGCCACAAGGGCGCCATTGGCGCCTTGCAGCGTCATAACTGTGCTGCAAGAAGAACCCACTTTTTGCAGGTTCTTTTTGCTGCACGGAGGAGCCGCATGGTTTGTCCGCTACAGCTCCTTTGCGCAGCAAACAAGGGTGGTGGCAGACTGCCCTTTTGTGTAGTCTGTAACCTGCCACAGACTAACTTTGCAGGAGCTGGAAATATCTACAGCTGAGTTGGGGGAAACCATATGTGAGATAATTACCATTTAGATGCTACAAAGCTGGACTTTATCAAAGAGTGGTGATAAGAAAGCCACTGATGGAACAAGCCTATTACCTTTGATCTGATGTTTTCAAAGAAGAGGAGGAGGAAGAAGAGGAAATAATGTGGGAGACATAGTAAACATGTGAACAAAGGTTCTCTTGTCTGGTGAGATTGAGACTTTGCCATAAGTTGATGCTGAAGCATGGTGCTGGCATAATCATGTTCTGGGGATCATTTCTTAGCAGCGATAGGGAAATTGGTCAGCATTGTGGGCAAGAACACAAGGCAATTATAGAGAAACATTTCTTTAAACTGACAAGAGATTTGGAACTGAGTTAGAGGATCACCTTCCAGCAGGATAGTGTCCTTACGCAAGACTGCAAAACAAGATCTTGAAAATCTTAGAATGGCCCAGTCAGAACTGAGACGATAATGAACTTCTCTGCCTGAGAATTCTAAATACCCCTCCTTAAAACTGCAAATCCCAGAATACAATAGGAGGCAGCTAGAGCAGTTAAAGTGGAATAGTAGCACTATAAGAGTATAGTGTGATAAACACCAATATTGTTTCCAGTTCTGCTGACTTACTTCCAAGAATATAACCAGGAAAATGTGCCTGTGTGTGTGTGTGTGTGTGTGTGTGTGTGTGTGTGTGTGTAATCAGTTCTTAGCCTCAAGCTTATGGCTGGATGGGCTGACTGTCATCATGGTTATGTTTCTGAGGGAAAGGATAAATAAAATTTCCTTGCTTAAAAGACAAGGGAAAAAATATCACAAGATAAATAACAACAAGCCCAAAATCTGAAAACCCAGTTTCTGTACAAAATACTGATCACCACCTTCTATTGGTCCCATGGCTGATATTTTACCATAGCAGCTGTGCTGAAATTCATCATCCAAATGCTTTAGAAAATGTTCACTTAAAATATCAGGACTGGCTCATAAAATTAATTTTAAAATTTGAATATACCCTGACATGGAGCTCTGTGTATTAACTTTACACATATAGACAGGGACAGAAGCACACTTATACATATATACAGTTATCATCTAAAATAATTTATAAAAATCTATCATCCTTTCCTCTTCCCCAGGGTGGCCTTTTGCTGAGGAAGAGAGATAGTGAAAAATACAGTATCTAAATTCTAAATATTTTCTTTGCCCTTTCTTTAATACAGACTCCCCACTGCTATACTGCATAGCACTGATTTATGACTTTGATAGGTTGCAGCACACTCATTTATTACTTATAGTCAGGGTTTCTTTCTCACTCTATATATCTTTGAATGCATTCAGAGTATGTTATTTTGCTTTGCCCTCAGCAAAGATGTTATTGGCAGAAATTCCTTATGACAATGGGAAAACAGTGACAAACATTATAAAATGATGTGCATCCCTTTAACCATATGTCAAAAGTTTGCAGTGATATAGCCAATCCACCTAACCTAGCTAAAACAATATGAATATACTTTAAAGAGCGATGGCGGTGGGGGGGGGAGCAATTGTATAGGGATCCACATTTTTAAAAAAAACTTTTTTTACAAATTCTTTCTAGAAATATGGCAAAAATAGCATGTAATGTGCCAAGTCTGTGGTCTGATGTACTGGTCAGAAACTGATTGGTACCCTAAGTCACATTTTTTTCTGGGGATGCACATTGCCAGTGAGGGAAGGTAGACAAAATCTGCCTGCTCATAGCAGTATATTTCTCTAGTGCTTTCCTTTCTTCACGGTGATTGTGTCAATTGTCTTTTTTTTCTGGCTATCCCTAGTAAAATTACACTAGCATAGTGCACCAAGAAGATTCCAGCAGATGCCTTTCAACAAGATTAAAAAGAGCCCATTCTGGAGCAAGCAGAATGCAAAATGAGCTCTCAGCCTCATATGCCAGCAGTATCAGTTGTGGCACAGATGAAATACATAGCACTACTTCCAAGACCTAAGGTTGTAATAGATGTGTAATCATTTTTAAATGAAATCTGCAGATTTGGAGTAGCAAATAAAATTGTACAAAATATAACAACAGAATCCTCATTCCAAGATGAAGTGTTGCACTCAGCTCCAAACCTTGTGACTTTAAGGGAGCAAGATGCCCAGGAGGAGAAAGCAAGATACAGAGGAGATTATTACACAGAAATGGGATAGGGATGGGATGCCCCCCCCCGCACCATCCTTATCCAGTCATTAACCTGTCTGTGACTGTGATAGTGCAAGCTTTAAAATTGTAGCACTGATCTTGCCAGTAACTCGTCATACAAGCAGCATTGCAATAACACAAACTTCTGATATTGCAAAATGCCAGCCAATGTTGCTTTTATGATGGATTAATGGCGGGTTAATGATGGCATCTGTGCAATGTCATCTGTAAGTCTTTTCTGTGATCACCGTCAATCATGCTTTTTGACAGGTTAATGACAGGATCTGCTCAACATTGTCTGAAAGTCCTTCCTGCGTTTGTGTGGGAAGGATGGGGCAGAAAAGGAATGGGACAAGGACAGGATAACCCCCATGTGATAATCTCCAATGAATCACTAGCAGTTTGGTAGTTTGGAGGCTCGTCACACTGCAGTATTGTTTAATTAGTGCTGCTGTGCACTCCTGCTCACTCCTGATTATAATTTCGGATTTAGATTACATTGAGATTTCTTTCTTTATTGCTTGATTTTAGTTTTGCAGTTCTTTTCCTGAGTTTCTTGAAGTTGGTTTAGTTTTGGATAGGGACAAGCCAATGAGGCCCAGGGAGTGGGTGGTTTGGTGTGGCAGCCTCAACTGGGCTTTGTTGGGTTTCTTGTGTGGTTCTGGTTGGTTGGTTGGCATATGTAAGTCCCAAATGGGCCTACGTGAAAAGATGAATTGTGATGTGGCTAGTCCCAGAACAGGTTGGGAACCTGCAGGGGAAGAATCAGCCCCCAATTAGGCCATGTAGATTGGCCTGACCTGTAGATTGTCTAGGGTCATTCTGGTAGACACCAGCTTGCCCTGGTGACCAATAATAATAATAATAATAATAATAATAGTAGTAGTTTATTTTTACCCAGCTTTTCCAATGTGATCAAAGCGGCATACAGAATATCAATAAAATACATTACAATCCATATAACCAATACACAGGATTAAAAAGAACAATACCCAGCCAGCTGAGTGGGGGAATCCAAAAACATTACAAGAGTCGGGCCAGGTGGAGGGCGAAAACCATATCATCAACAGACATGGGGGAAAGCTTGGGAAAAAGAGAAGGTCTTAAGATTCTTCTTAAAAAGATCCAAAGAAGTGGTGGAGCGGAGCTCATCAGGGAGATTATTCCATATTCTTGGGACCAAGATGGAGAAGGCCCGTTGTGAGGTCCTCACATAACGTGCATTTGGGACCTCCAACAAATTTTTCCCTGCCGACCTGAGTGTGCAGGGCGGATTATATGGGGAGAGGCGGTCCTCCAAGTACCCTGGGCCCAAGCCTTTTAGGTTTCAGGTCCCTTGTCATAGTGCTTCCACTGGGCCTTTTCATATGTGCTGATCTCACAATACACACCATCCAGCCCTAGATTTTTGGTTTTCGATGTTAAAATAAAATAATAATAAAATATTTATTTATATCCTGCCTCTCCCTTCTGGAATCCAGGCAGATAACAAATAAATATTTTATTATTATTTTATTATATCATTTACTATGCCTCCTTCTGGACCTTCTAGTAGGCCTGACATCTCAGTAGACCCCATCTGGCCCTAATGTTTAGATCTGAGGTCTTTATCAGGTCTTTGGGATAAGCCCTGACCTTTTGTCAGGCCCCATACAGCCCATTTGAAAAAGCCTGGAAGTTAGGCCTCCATAAGGCCTTGTAGGCCGTGCCTTTCTCTATACATATTTGGTCTTTTGACTAAACCTGGTAGGTAGGCCTGTACTGGGACTTTTACAGACCTCATTCTTTGTAACTAAGCTTTGCCTGGTATTGGTAGACCCAGCCACTAGGCCTACCCTTATTCATCCTGACTTGTGGGCTGGGTCTTGATTGCTAGTGCTTTAGTCTAGGCATTACCAGTTCCTTGGGAGACCCTAGGAGCTTAAGCCCCAGCACTAGGCCTTGTGGGGGGAGGTGGCAATAATTAGGCCTTTACACCTATCTGGATGTTGGTAGGAGGGTTAGTCCCCAAAGGGCATGAGGAAGTTTCCACTAGGTTAAAGGAGGGCCTATAAGGCACTTTGCCTTTTGGTGGACTCATTGAGGCCCTTCTGACAGGGTGTTGAAGCACTAGACTAATCCTGTAAATTCTATTGTAGTCACAAAGAAGGCAGAAGAAATTTACAGCGCTTTATAAATAAAGGTTAATAATAATAATAAGAAGAAAAGCAAAGGGGAAGGGCTCTGCAAAAAGGAAGCCATATAAGCACCCATCACCAGAGCTATCTTCATCTGAGGATGAACTGACTGTTGTTGTTACTGAGTTAACTCAGTTGAGGTTGAGTGCCTTGGAACAGGATTAGTAGTCTTGACCCTCTAGGAACCTATCTAAAAGTTTAACCAAAGAAATAGTTAAGGTGAGGTGAACTAAGAAGATCCTGACTTATCTTGATGCTTTACTGAAAAAGAGGCAACGTGAGGAACTTTCAGGACTATTTGCCCCTCAGAAGGATGTTGTATCAGCAACTATTGCATTGGCTGCAGATTTGGAAATCATAGAATAATGGAGTTGGAAGAGACCTCAACGGCCATCCAGTCCAACTCCCTATCATGCAGGAACACAGAATCAAAGCTCCAGATGGTGTGGGTGAACAGTGGTTTAGCTGATGCTCTATCCAACATGCAGATGGAGCTCTTTGGACAGTTGGCATCAGATGCAGCAGCCAGGCTAGACCTGATGCTAGGTCTAGGAAATCTGTAGAGGCTTGTAAGGATGACATAGTTAGAGCCATTAGCTTATCCTAAACACTTAGTACCAGGAAGAATTATGTTAGGGTTGCAAGGGAGTTTGAAGATTTCAGAAAGTGAGAATAGTAGCCTGTGCCTCTTGCTCATGCTTTGCAATATTGTGTTTCTCATAGTGGTAGAGGGCTGTCTCTACACTGTATTAGGAATCAATTGTCAGTTCTCAACATTTGGTTCAAAGCTCAGGATTTCTTGAATGCCACAGGTGACTTCCGTATTCACAAGGTCTTAGAAGGATAGTCCTGGGAGAAAGGCAGAGTACTGGATGACAGGAAGCCCTTTCCCCAGCTCAAGGGTTTGAGGGGCTCTGGGGGGCACATGTCTCCAAATATGATGCCCTTTGTTTCCATGATGCTTATTTGACCCCTTTCTTCAGGGCCTTGAGAATACTTGAACTGATGTTCCAGTCAAAGGGTGATAGGTTAGATAAGATTTTAGAGTTTGGGGATATTACTATGGGATGTCAGCAAATAAGTCTTAAGTTATGTTGCTCTAAAATGGATGAGTAATGGCTTGGTATGATTTAATATTTTTCATGGTCAGGTATGGTATCCAATCTGAATATTGCAAGATTATGTTCAGATTTTTTGTGGGGTGGGGAGTTAGCCCTTTAATTTGCCATGCTGGCCTGTCTTGAATAAATATCAGTTCTGGATTGTCATCTCCAGAGCTTTAAACCTTTTGAGATTGAAAGAGGTGAAATTTGGAACCTACTCATTTAGAATTGGGGCAGACTCTACTGCATCTGCAATGAGAGTGAGCCCTCATTTTATTTGGAAGATTAGGCATTGGAGATCTTTGGCATATAAGAGATATGTATTGCTATTGCAATGCTAACATACTATGCGGTTGCTCTTATTTTCTGTCGATTCTAGTTTATGACTGATGAGCCATCATGTCTTGATCAGAGGCCACAGCTGTGTTTATTGGACAGTGCACCAGCCTTGTAATGGCCATTTCAGGTCCTACATGGGATTGGGTGATCTGGCTGTAGTCAAGTGGTTAGGCAAAAGGGACCTTTGGTGGCATGGTCTGTTGCCATTTTTGTTTGAGGAGCACCATAGACCTCTGCCACACATTCTGGTCATTCACCAGGGTGTGTGTGTGTAATGACCTAGATTTGTTGAAGGGCAAGGCTCTGATCATACAGGCCACACATGACATGGGGGTTATAAAACCTTCCTGTCTGGGGTGTCCATATTGTGGTCAGTTATTTTGTCAAGATATGACTAGGGGAGGGAGACCTCCAGCATACTGAAACAACCCAAAGAAATTCAGAATGCCCTGGGCAGAGGGTTTGGCCACTTTTTGCCACACCCTTAAATACTTTTTTCTAAAGCCTAAGCTCTGAAAAGCTGATGGAATTCACCCTTCTGAGCAGGGAACCAGATATTCCTGAGAGATCTGCAAAATTGAGTGGTTGCCCTTTTGGCCAGCCTGGTGGGGGATAGGGATCAAGCAGACAGTTGCCCTTTGTCTCTGGCAAGTAATGAGTTGAGTTTGGGGCACACCTATAGAACCCATTTGGTGAAGGAGAAGTCTCTGGAACTGCATTTACAGATCATGAGACCTAGAGGGTGGGGAAGGAGGGTCTCCTTGGGGCTGACCTGAGGGTTTAGCCCTCACTTTAAGACATGCAACCTGGGGGTTGGATTTTTGAGTTGACCTTCCAGTAGTGGGCGAGGTTAGGGAGCAATCCAACATATGGGTTCTTCTTGGGGTTCAGGTGTGTCCACCAGAGGAATCTGGGGAAGAGGTCCACTTGCCATATCTCCTCCCACACTAGGTTCCCCCCCTCCCTTTGGACATCTCAGGGGTTCATCAAACTTAAATTGGTGGTAGTTTAATGATCTTAATAGCTACTAAATTACACACTGTAAAATTATAATGCATATATAATTACTCGGTTATCCACAAAGGGAAACTTGATATTGACAAGTTAGGTAAAAATTAAAACATTCTGCATAGATTCCTCGTTGCCATTTTTATTCATGAAACCTAGCATGAAACTATTCTTCTCTTCATTTAACACTAAAGATCTGTAAAATCTTTGATCTTCAGTTACAGTGAAGACTCATATCTCCCACAGGGTGGACTTGGAGCCCTTGGAGTCTTTTTTCAGAAACAAACCCTACTATATTTTGGCTTACTTTAAAAAGAAATCTTAAATTATTTAAACAGTAGTTAATATTTGATTGACTTTTGTAATAAAGTTACATAACAGCCACATCATGATTTTGCTTGCTGAGTTTTCCATTGACTTACATACAAAGGTTTTGCTGGTCAAATATGTATGTATATCTCTAAAATATTTGTGTATGTTGAAATACCCAAAACAGAAAGATTAATTCATCTGGTGAATAACGTCTCATAATCCAAAGATCCTTTATAGACTTCAGTGTTCCATGTGTGAGGCTGGGTTGCCTATGCATAATGAAAAGAGTGACCACATACCCAGCTGACATATATGGAGACATTGTAAGGGGGCTGTAGGAAATGGAAATTATTAAAGAGTAGGAGAGTATTTTCCTTCTGATCTCTGAATTATTCAGTTACCTGCCACAAATTCTCAAAGTCCCACCCTCACCTCACAAAATGTGTAAGCATTTCAAATAAATGCATGAAGCTGCTTGCTATGTGGTACAGAACTCATGGTGAATGGCAACAGGTAGAAATATGTATTCACATCACAAAACTCCAGAAAATCATAGCCATGTTGAGAGAGAATACAAACTTATATGTTTAAAAAGTCAATTTCCTTCCAGGGGAACACATGTGGCAATTTAGACACTTGGCAAGTATAGGCAACCATTTGGATGCAAGCAACTGGTACATCTTGTGTGAAATAAGTTGTAGCATAATCTTTCATAGACATGGGAGATAATCATATGGAGAAAAAGGACAGGAGAGAAGAGGGGTGCTCCTGCCTTATGTGTTTGTGTGAAGATTAGCACATGATGTCCCGCAATGTCACACTCATCTCGTTCTTCTTGTGTCAATGAAGTGGAATGGTCCTGTCATATTTCATTAATGGGAAACTACCATTAAAGAAAAATGACAGGACCATTCAACTTAATTAACGGGAGAAGGACGGAATGAACATGATATTGTGGGACATCATGTGCTAATCTTTGTGCAATCACACAGTAAGGATGGGGGCATCCCACTTCTCTCTTGTCCTTTTTCTCCATGTGATAATCTCCATGGTCTATAAAAGCTTGTGCTACAACTTATTTCATGTAGTCTCAATGGTGCTACAAGATCCCTTTGCATACCAATAGTCCAGGCAACACTGGTATGTCTCTGAACTTGTACACATGATTACTAGAATATGTGAACAATCCTATCAACATTAGAAAATTCATATGTTCAATTCCATCCTTTGCCAGATGGAATGTTCTGCATTTGTATATGTATCAAAATGCAACCAGAAAGCCATTCCATCAGTACACAACATTCTTAGTTTTGTAAAGGAATTGACACATGGAATCCCCTCTTGGCTATATTGGGGTAAGCATCAAGAATTGTTTCTATAAATTAATCATAACAATAGCAGTTCAAAGTATCTAATGCTATTAATCAAAATATCTTCAAAAGGAAAAAAAGTCATTTCTCAAAGATTTAGGGAATTCTTTTTAAAGCCCTAGTTACAAAGCCTGCCAGTTAACTTGGCTGCATCAGCTATTAACTACAGTACAAAATGAAATATAAAAGAGCACAGTTAAAGCATTAATATGCTATTCAGTTAGTGACTCACATGGTAAACCAGCTATGTATGAATTTAAGAGCTAATATATTTATATTGTAAATTAGCAGAGCAATGATGTGAACTGATGTGTGATGATTATTTTTTATATATTCTTCTCTGCTAATAATATGATCATTGAAGGTAGAAGAATAATTGCATTAAGTACTATTTTATCCAAATTTCAGGACGGAAAGCACTTTTGTAAGTGAGCTTTCCCTCCAACCACCACTTCATACAACATTACAGTTTCAAGGACATTCTGGAAGAACAAGTATTGCTGCTCTGCTAGAATCTTCATTCATTTTATTGCAGCCTCTCTCTATCAACTCCAAAGAAACAGAAACAAGAGAACTGCTTTTTACTTAATTTTCTTAGAATAGGACAGGACTAAATAAATTTTTCAGATATAGTGGTTCAAACTCCCCCAGCCTGATGCAGCCAGATGTGTTCAGCAACAACTTTTATCTTTTCCATCCAGCATGGATACAAATGAATCGGAGAGACAAAAAACAGAACAACACAAACAAATTAAATATTTGACCAAAAATTTTAAAAGGGTTTGGATTTTAACACTGCATTCTCTAATACCAGCATATTGATTGCTGTGTATTTGCATAAACTTATATTTTGCTTTGATTTTTACATTTAAAGTAATGTTAAATTTAAATTTGAAGCTGCAGTTTTGTATGTGGAAGAGGGTTATGCCCTAACAATTGAATTGTGTTTGTCAGACTGGGAAGAAGTGGTAACACATATATTATGAAACATTAATGGTTTTTGCACTCTCTGTAAGCACTGTGTTGTATTTTTCTTATAAGTGGAAGGTTTGCTGGCTTTAATGTGGAACTATATTTCAAGAGGAACTAGAGAAAAATTATTCTAGAATTTTTTCAGTTCGCTATTGTGTTGTTGGAGTCTTGAACTGTATCACCTACTGTTTAATATATTTGTATTTCTATCTTTGTCCTTGAAAAACAGTGTTATTGAAACTGAACTTTTCCAGCAATCCATTGGATGTTATTGTTATTAAATATATGTTTTCACTGACACAATGACATTACACTGCTATGATTATGTGCACTCTAAAACAACATCCATATTTAATACATTTTTCTTTTCTTTTGCTTCTTCTTTTGGTTCTTTTACATTGTCTGATTACAATTAATTTGTTACTCTTGTTTTGTGGCACTGCTGAGTACTTACTGTGTCATTAAACCAATTTGGTTACCATGAGACAATACGCCTCTTTACAGCTGACCCGCTGTTAAGAGGCTGAAGCTGTAAAGAGATGAGGAAAGCCATGTATATTACCTTGAGCCAACTATAGCAAAGGCAGGATCTAAATGTAACAAATAAATGAATAAAAATTTGGGTGGGATAAAATGGTCAATCATTCATCATTCCATTTGCTGAGAGGAATTTACAAGTCTGTCAGGAGGTCTTCTTTTCTATTTCTTTAAAAACAAGCCATTATCACTGTTTGGTGGGGGGGGGGGGGGGTGTTATTAAATCTGCTGCCAGTCTTTCTTCTCAGAGTGTGTCTGAGGCCCAGAACATATGGGTCAAATAAAGTGTCTTCTGGGTGCTTTGGGGGCATGGTGTTCAAATGAAGCATGCCTCCAAACTGCCCAGAAATTGCTCTGAGGCCACCTAAAGTGCCCAAACCAGTCTGAACAGGAGCAACAAAGGCCACTCCTGCTGGTGGGCCATTTGGGACCACAGTAGTTGTCAGCTTTGTGATCATGGCATCTAGTCACCACAGCACCAGAGCAATCAGGGCTGGAGCAGCCTCTGGCCATCCCTTTTGCCCATTTACTTCACCCCTGAAAGGGAAGAATGGTTGTGGAGGCATCAGGAGTTCTGCTGTTGCTGTCACCATTGTGCCAATCCAGTTTTTAGCTTTAACAGGTTTGTTTAAAAAGAAATAAAGAAAGGATGCAAAATAGGGAGTAAGAACCCCATCATCACCAGAATTATATGTACAATGGAGCCTTGCTTTATCCGGGGATCCATTCTGAACCCCCTTTCCGTGTAAGGCAAATCCCGTGTAAGCTTGAGCCCCACTCAATATAATGGGGCTCGTGCATGTGCGCCATTCATTTAATGGTGATGCAACTTCTGCGTAAACTGAAACCCGCGTATGGTGCACCCATGTATGGAGCAGGTGCACTGTAACTGCACATGGGAATTGCATAAGGGAATTCAGTGTTGTGTGTGTGTGCCTTGAAAGTCGCCTGTCTACCTCCTCAATTTCATAGGGTTTTCTCAGGTAGGAATACTCAGGTGTTTTTGCCAGTTTCTTCCTCTGACTTGATTTATCCACCCCCAAACATGTAATAAAAAATGGATAGTATTGTTATGTCAAGTAAGCCATAAAAAATAAAACTCGAAGGATTCTTAGAAACTAATTACTATGTTGCAGATTTTCCTTTTCTGTATTATATCCCTCCAGGTTTTACCCTGCTTTGCTACATCCCTTCTGCTTCACTCCCAAGGCACCTTTGCTTTCTGTCCATTTTTTTTTCCAAGATCTGCAAAATGGATTTCAGCTAGGCATTCTGCAGAGCAGTAACATCAACCCACCAAAACAGAAAATGTAATGGAGAGGACAAGTAAAAATGCTAGTCATAGTCATGAAACATTATTTGCTGGCTCTATATACTCAAAGGCACAGATAAGGTTGTTTCTTATCTGTGCCTTTGAGTATATATAGCCAGCAAATAATGAGAGTGACTGCTCATTTTGCCCCATAGAGGCTGAAGACTTTTTTTTTTTTTTTTGAGAACTGAAAGCTTGGAATCTGGGCCAGATGACTGCCCAAACAGGCACTAGGCTGTTTGCCTATAAACTGGGTGAACCCCAGCCGAATGGCTGTGATGGCAACTGTAGCTTGGCCTCCATGTCCCCCTCACTGAAGCTACGGGCCAGTTAAAAGTGCAGTCCATTTCTCAGTGCCCACAGTAACCCAACTATATGTCTTTCCCATGTGAAGAGTGTGGTTTACAGATATCTTTGATCACATTTCCTTTTAACGAAAATGGCCAACAGCTGAATTACCATGAATGCCAGAAAATAAACTGAGTTCCATGCCTTGCAAGCACGGGCATGTACTGTTTGCAATTTTTCTGTTTTTAACCTACTTGCCTTGGACAGGATGCTTGAATACCGAAGATATTTACATGTCTGATTCTAGGTTGGTGTGAGGGAACCTTTTTTGAAGGGTTTGTCTTCATAAGTGGTACAAGATAGTAGACCTATGTGGAGATATGCACACACAAATTTCAGCTACAGAAGGAACATTAGTTGTGTTTCCAACAGTATGTGCCTCTTCTTTAAAATGGCCTGGAGCAAAGAAGCAGCTGAGGTGCCGAAGGAGGAGATTAACCCATCAGTAACTCCAGCTGTTGATTTGATAAATAAAATATATTAATTGTTCAGAGGTTCTTTTTAGCGAAAATAGTGTTTGGGAAAAAATAGAAAGGAAGCTGCCTGTGGAATTTTTGTTATTTCATTTGCAAGTCTTGCTTCAGTCTGAAGCACCAATTGAAAGCTAAAGTTAGTACTCTACTGATAAAAGGCCCAATTCAAGTTAACATAGAGTAAAATGGTGGCTACTTAAAACTGTATAGATTTTGTACAGTGAAGAAGGCAAATTGTTTTAAAGGACCGAAACATGCAGTCATATACTATACATCTGCTCTCATTCTCCAACAATAAACAATACTATTCCCTAAAGAACAGATATACCTCCTCTCATTATATATTTTTATATTTTTTAAATACAGCTGTAGAACTACATTTGAATTCCTTGCAGGAAGATAATTGTGGAAAGGCTCAATATGTTTCTCATGGGCATAACAGGCAGAAACTGCTCTTTTAGAGTGCCAAAATAATATCTCCAGGGGGAGAACAAATCTTTGAATGAACATGTGAGTTAAGCTCAACTGAAGCTCTAAGACATTTGATGTTCAATCATTCTTTTTATGAAAATTACTTTTTAAGTTGTCATGCTAAAATTGCTAACAATTTTACTTTTACATAAGTCACTGTGAATAAGACTAAGAATTGATCCATATTTCTTATTTCTGAATGGCTTAATTTTGTTGCTGAAGGTGTCAAATCTGCCTCATATAAAACTATTATTCATTGTTATAGGCAAATTTCATAGTGTTCTTTTAGTGATTCTTTAAGTCTTTCTAAAGTTCTTATTGAAACATCAAGGTTTTTCCATTCTTTTTATTCTCTGGGCCATTCTTCCTACCAACATCATCACAGGCGGCTTCTATTATGGGACTAGAGTAAGATAGTAGCATTATTGGGTGATACTCCCTGCATGATGTCACCTTCATCCTGTTGCTAGTATGCACTTCAGTCATTTCTGAAGCACACCTTCACATTGATGGGGAAAACCTATCCGTGACTCTCAATAGCACTGTTATCTAGGTAGTCCCCCTCATGCGAAAATCTATTCTGCTTCAGGAACAGAAGACAGCAGTCACATGGCATGATGGAGTGGAGTTCTCCTCCTCTTCCATCCTCCCCCTCCCTCACCTGGCTATTCCAAAGCAGGCTAAGCTGGGCCTTTCATTTTTCCCCATTTCATCTGCCACACATTGTTTCCTTTCCCATCTCCTCTGCTGCTTGATGTCAGTTTCCCCCTCCACCATCAAATCTTCCTTTTGCCCCCTCTGCCACCCAATTTCACCTTTCTCCCCTCCACCACCCAACCTTTCCTTTCTCATCCCCTCTGACACCTCAAGGCCATGTTACCTGTCCAAGGAGCAAAGTAAACTTGCCAGGTCCTTGGCAAGTTGCCCAGTAAATAGGGGAAGAGTAGTAAGGTGGGCACCACAATGACACTGTTTTGGTGAAGGGTTGGTTTCTGGAATGACCCCTTGAGTTATATGGAGCTCAATTGATGCTGGTTCTGGCTACATCTCCTTTCAAATCTCAAGGTTTGAAGGAGCTTGGGACAGGGTGGGCCTCCAAGTTAACAAAACTGGCCATTTTCAACTGTGATATAACAAAGTCACCAGTAGGTTTCCATGACTGAGATGGGATTTGAACCCTGGTTTCCCACTGTCTTAGAAGATTATGAGACCAGTGCTTTTCATGGGGTAAGCACTGGTAAATCGCCTCTAAAACATTGAGGAAGCATTTGTGTGTGAAAGCCTGGCACACTTCCTCAGTGTCAGGGAATCATTGGCTCCCCTCTAGCGTTACTGAATTATTTAGTGAGAGGGGATTTTCTCTGAAAGAAAACTTTCCATTCAGAGGAAATTGCCTCTCCCCAAACAATTCAGTGATGCTGGAGGGAGCCGACGATTCCCTGATGTTGAGGAAGCATGCCAGGCTTTCACACACATGCTTCCTCAATGTTTTAGAGGCGATTTATCAGTGCTTACCCCATGCTAAGCGCTGGTCTGATAATCTTCTAAGACAGTGGGAAACCAGGGTTCAAATCCCATCTCGATCATGGAAACCTACTGGTGACCTCTACTTTCTCAGAAAGTAGAGGCAATGGCAAACACCCTCTGAACAAATTCTGGCAAGAAACCCACATGATAGTTTTTTCTTAGGGTCTCCATAAGTCAGAAATGACTTGAAGGCACACAACAACAATTTTGACTCTTTTCACCTGCTGCTTTTAAAATTCTTTGATCTTTCTCCTCCTCACCCTGTTTCAATTGTTCTTCCCAATTGTAACATACCATATTGTTGACCAACTCAATTTGCCATCCTGTCTCACTCTCCTTTTGTCATTTTTTTCCTTCTGCATTTCCTTTATTTTTGGTTGTAATCACTCATATATACAGCTAACCTAAATTTACAAGCTATTCCACTATTAAAAGTAGAATCTTTTTGTAACAAGAGACCAAAAATTAAGAGTTTTCCTGAAGCTCGATTAATATCCATAATGTGCTGTTGTCCCTGGAAGTTTCCTTGCTTCTTTCCTTTATACATTTGGGTTTCATTAGTCCTCTGTCCCTTGAGATTTAAAAATGTGAAAAATACTTTTAAGAAAATTCTTTAATCTGCTTTAACCGCCTGCTGTGGCAATGCATTTTTAAAATGACCCAGTTTTTGTACCCCTCCTGTGTTGCTGTTTTCATAGTTGCATTAACATATTGTATATGTATGTTTCTTTGTTTGTTTTTTAAATATTGGTATTGGATTTTTTAAAAGTAAAATGAAAACAGAAAAATCAGAAAGAGAAAAGGGGGAAAGGAGAATAAGTAGTGAATGAATGCACTATTTTTTGTTTATTTTTGTTTGTTTTTAAATATTGTTAATAAGCAGTTTGTTATGGAGTAACTATATTAGGCCAATGCTATTTTCATTATTATTTCTAGTAAATATGGTACATTAACTTTCATGTTTTTTTTAATCCTTATTCTTCTAACATTTTTGCATTTCTTGCTTGGGGGACCTGAACGCAATGTATAAAAGCTCTAAGAAATATTTGAAGGATGTTGTGTTCCATAAACAGATTTGTTCACATTTAAAGGATTTCTGACTTTTGTGCCACTCTTTTTCCAAATTGGATAAGGACCACTTTGTTGAGGGAGGACTTAATGCTCTCCCATGCCATTTCTTTAATCGAAATCTGTCTCTTTTTCTCTCTTTGCCTTCTCCCCACCACCACCCATAGACACACACTATTAGCTGTGGAGGGGGGAAATATTATATCTGCCACACAGATACAGATACTGCTGCTGTAGATAATAGCAGCTTTGGAGCACAATTTAAACTGGGGAAACAACATAGGAGAAAAGGTTAATCCAACCTTTTACCCGCCACAACTACTTTTAAGGGGGGAAAATAATATAGCTAGAAACTGTTCTCAGATTGCATATGTCACTTCAAGTTTGGTTTTCGGTTTTATCTGCCACCAAATATAAATTTTGTCTGAAAACACCCTATCACCAATTGAAAATAAGCCTCCCACTCCCCCCACTATTTATGTTGTTGTAAGTATTTAGAAATGGTGTGTGTGTGTGTGTGTGTGTGTATACACACATCTTCATTTATAATGGGACATAACCTCAAATTATAAAGTATGCTTAATTGCCTGAATAACACTCAGGCAGAAGGCTACGCTTGAATTATTGTACTGTAACTCATATGCTGTTGGCTGTTATTATCTTAATCAGATGGACTGTGCACTGCCGATGTGTAATGTTCGAGTATCATCCTTTTGCTAATGCCATACGTGAAGTTCAGCAGGATCAGAGTGGATCAGAGATACAAGCACTCTGAAAGAACATGCATGGATTGTCTAAAGCTGCAGGCTGAAAGAGAGATGGCTTACAAACTGCTAATGGGACCTGTAAATCCTAATATGGATAAGACTCTGCTAGATGAGAAATCAGGAAAAGTGAATTGCAGCACTGAGTTTTTGGATGATTGCCACACTACTTCTCATCACTGTTCTTAACTTCTCATTTCCCAATCCAAAATCATGATAATGATGCTGATCAGGCAGCCATGAATGATCTGAGTCTTTGAAAGATTACTTTGTCTTGAGTATCACCTGAAGGATTATTTTCATCTCTCACGAAAATTGAACCTACTCAGCCACTTCTTCATGACCTATGGAGTAATTCTAACTTAAAGTTTTTGCTTCATATTTGTATAATAAAATTACTAAGCAACTAGCTCTGGATTTTAACATGAGCAACAACAACATCAGTGCAGGGCAAACTGGGAAACGTCAGGACATGCCACATAGAGAAAAGGCTTTCAACTGTAATGACTACTTTTGTGATCTAACATAGTCAGATTTTGTAATTTTTGAAAAGACTCTTCTATATGTAGTAGTTGTTGTCATTGTTAGTAAAATATTTATACCCCTCCCTATATCAAAGATCTCAGGGTGGCCCACAAAAAGCACTAAAACATGTTGCACAGTATATAAAAATAAAATAGTTAAACTAACAGCAAATCAAACTGAAGTAAGTTTAAAAGATTTAAAATTAAAAATAAAATAAAATTATTACACCATATTCTAATAAGTTAATGAGGCGCAAAGGCTCAGATGAACAGCTAAATTTTAATTTGGAGTGTAAATAGCATAAGTATTGGAGCAAGTTGGGTCTTCAGGGAAAAGGCATTTCATAATTGAGGTGCCATGGCTGAGAATACCCTCTTTTATGTCTCAGTGTAGTATGCTAAATAATTATGAATCCTGGAGTAAAACACAGCACATAGACATGCACCAACTCCTTGTCTTATTGGCTAAAAGTACCTAATGAAAGCACAATACTGTATTCAAGAAGCTGATCCAGCCAAATAATCAGTCCTAAGTCACCTACTTACATAAATTTGGCAGTCATTGACCTTTCTACAAAAATAATAAATACCGTTCAAGAAGAACATTGGGCCAGTGTGCACATGAATATGTGTTTGTGTGTGTGTATCTGTCTATCTACACATATAATACTTAGAGCTGGATCTAGGATTTATCTTTGGTAACAGAAGTATATCAATAGTGATATAGTGGGCCCTTGGTATCTGCTGTAGTTTGGTTCCAGGAGCCCCCATGGCTACCAAAACCAGTGGATGCTCAAGTCCTATTCAACATAGTGGCACAGTAAAATGGTTTCCCTTATATAAAATGACAAAATCAAAGTTTGCTTTACGGAATTTGTATATTTTTGAAATATTTTCAAGCCGTGGATGCTTCAATCCAAAGATAATTAATTCGTGGATAAGGAGGACTGACTGTATATTTAAAGATGAGTAAGTGAATGAAGGTCCTCTGATTCAGTTCAGTGGCTGATTTTGTGATTGTGATCAAGCCTTGCTTTAGTTGGATTGATGCAGACCTGATCTAATCCAATCAGGGGTCCAAATCCAAATCAGTATCAGGCAGTTTAGATTACCAGTTCTCTCATTATCATCCATCTTTTTTATACACATTAAATTTGGAGACATTTGGAAACTTGGATAATCCCAAACTAGGGATTATCTTGCTAAATTACAGCCAATTATCTTTAGAGGAGCAAACCCCAGCATTTTCCATGCATTTCTCACCACCACCATCCAACACAGTTTTTAGAATCATATAATCTTTGAGTTGGAAAGCACCACAAAGCCATCTTGTCTAACCCTGCCAGGCAGAGATACACAATCACAGCACTCCTAAAAGATGTTCATCCAACCTCTTCTTAGCCTTTCGAAAATGGAGAGCTGAACACATTCTGAGGCAGTGTACAGTGGACCCTTGTTATACGCTGGGGTTTGGTTCCAAGATCCCCCGTGTATAACAAAATCCGTGTATGCTCAAGTCCCATTAAATATAATGACATAGCAAAATTATACAAAATGGAAAATCAAGGTAAATTTATACTTTTTTGGAACATTTTCAAACCGTGGATGCTTAAATCCGTGTATAAAAAATCCGCATATAAGAAGGGCTGACTGTATTCCACTCTTGTTCAGCGCATACATTAAAAAAAATGTTGTAATATTTAAGTAAAACATCTAGCCTTGTAATTTGAATCTATTTGTTCATGTTCTAGTCTCTGAAAGAGCAAAAATAAAGAAGTATTTTTACAATTCATACAGCACTTTGCAACTTTCTCCTGGGGATTTAAGACAACAATTCCCAGGCCTGACCAGATATAGACCGGTTCAACTTCAGTTAAGATAGCTGCAACATTGGCCCTTAGACTCTACCATGGGACTTCTCCAGGTATTCAGATATTGGTTTTATTAAGAAGGAAAGTTGATTGATTGTGTGTGAAATGAATCTTACACTTTTTTAACTGAGGTATTTGTTCCATGCTTCAAATGATACATGATAAACATTTGCTTTCATGACAAATGACAGAATGTCATGACATAAACATGAATATGACATTTATTACATATTTATTTCTGCATTTTGATTTTTTTTAAAAAAAATGTTTTTTTTATAGGAGCAATGGCTGTTGTTAGTTTAAAACTATTTTGTTATAGGAGCAGTTCATTTTTTAAACCACACACACTTACTTCAAAAACAGATCAAGAGACAGAAAAATTGAATAGCAATTAGAATTCATTTTAAGAAAGTATAGCAGAGTCTTTTTGATATTTTCTGTCATCTGTCTTTCTGCCCTGGAAAAAAAAAACACATTCTGAGTATAAATTTCTTTTCTGCCTTCAGGATACAGTCTTCAGCTTAAAAGGCAAGAGTAGAATTACAGATTTAATAAAGTCATTTTAATGAAGGATATCAAAGATCTGAGTGTTTAACAGAGGGGAGGAATAACTCAACAGCTTAATGATGGTTATAGTATGGGTCATCATTTCCCTCTTTTATTATTACAACTATGTCTAAAGATTTGCTTTGGAAAGAAGAGCAGGAAGAGTATATTTTAAATTATTAAATTATTTAAATTTATATCACAATTATTAAAATATCTTGAATTAATGAATACAATTATTTCATGGAATTTCCTATAGACTTAAGAACTTTTGGTGCATCTATTGCTTTGAAACCATTGTTTAAAAGTAGATTGTAATAATTTTATTAGGTTGTATTTATTAAATATATTAGGTTTCCAGTTTAGGACTCAAAGTAGCTTGCAACTGTTAAAAGAAAACATATCTGAAAATAAACAAAATACAGAAGATAAAAATATCATTAGACTAGCTATGAATTGAAACCAATTTAAAAGCATAGCTATCAAAAACACATGGACAAAACACATGGACAGACAGTACAGTGCAATTCTGAAAGACTCAGGGCCCATACAGACAGACCAAAATAAAGCTGCTTCAGATCACTTTGGAGGTATGCTGTTTAAGTGATGCATGCATCCTAAGAGTTTGGAAGCCGTGCCAAAGCCAAGCTCCAGACTGGAGTGTGGCTTTGGCACGGCTTCCGGACTCTTAGGACGCATGCATCATTTAAACAGCATACCTTCAAAGTGGTTCGAAGCAGCTTTATTTTAGCCTGCCTGTATAGGGCCTCAGTCCCTTGAGCCATTAGTCTTCAAAGGCTTTCCTACCCTCCAATGATCCACAGTACACCTGTGGCTAAATAACATGAAAGTGTGGTCAAGAGAGCAAAAGCTATTAATGAAGAAGAACAGACAAGCTAGGAGATGCTACACCAATTTGCTTTATCCTGTATATACTGGGGAGGGCATGATTTTGCTCCTTTTCTTCTCCTCTCCCCATTGCTGTGTTAACTGAGTATAAACTATGTTTGCATTTTTAATCCAGTTTGCACCAACTGAAGTAAAGGGGAAATGGGAGAATGAGAGCTAAACTGTGGCATGTTAAAAGCAACTGAAACAGTGGGACGAGAGAAGATTGATCAGGGCTGTCTCTGCCGAATTGGGACACTTGTAGGATATGAAACAGTAGTAGTAGTAATACTACTACTAGTAGTAGTAGTAATAATAATATGCTTTTAATTCTACTTTTTTTAATATTATGAGCCACCCTAAGTCTGAATCTTGGGAGCAGGGCAAGATACAAGTAAGTAAGTCTGGCGGGTTACAGACCGCCCATTTGGGGCGGGCTGTACCTGCCCCTTTCCCCGGAGTATCGGGGCCTCAGTGGCCAGAATGGCAGCCGCTGAGGCCCCGATCCACTGCTTTCCGGGCTGTGGGGAAGCGGCAAAAGGCCGCTTCCCCGCAGCCTGTAAAGGGGTGTCCCTGGGGCTTCAAGCCCCAAGGACACCCCGCGGCGGTGGGGAGGAGGAGAAAGGGGCCGCTTGATCCCTTTCTCCTTTGGTTCGCTGAGCACAGCCGTCTGAAGTGGAGCTCCTTCCTGCTCCGCGGAAAGGGCACATTATGCGCCCTGGCGCGGAGCAAGGTCATCACGTCGGCGCTGCCCTGTATAGAGGCGGTGCGGTCGTGACATCCTCATGGCAGCGGCCGTGTGGAATGGCCGCTGCTATTTTGTGCGTGCAGAGCACGCACTAGGGTTAGGGGGTACGGAAGCACCGCCCCTTTCTAACCCTAGTGTGCGCTCCGCACACACAAAACAGCCCGTTTGTAACGGGCCTCAGTAAGTAAGTAAGTCTTAACCTGACAATAGATATATAGCAAGGAGGTCCAGTCTTCTCTTGGAAGGGAATTCTAGAGCCAGGAAAGCCTTCCCCCATGTTCCTACTAGGTTTATCTGTGAGGGTAGTGGGAAAGAGAGAAGACCTTCTGGAGAGGATCCTAAAACATGTTATTAGACTACAACTCACAGCATTCCCAGCCAATATTTGTACTGTAATGAAACAATTATCCTATTCATGCTACACAGTTATAGGACAATAGTCCACTTTAAATGCCATGGCAACCTCCTATGGAATCCTGAAGCCAGTACTTGACTGAGGCACTCAAGTTCTCTGGCTGAGAATTCCAAATCCCCCACCCAGCCACCCACCCAATTTGTAAATCTGGATGAACTCAACAGTTAAGGTGAAATCATAACACTATAATTGTGTAGTGCAAAATGGTCCATTACCTGGAGTCCTAAGCTTGACACAGCCATTGTCGTGAAGCAATGACTCATTAGTGTTTGTGATTTTATAAAATCATATAGTTGGAAGAGACCACAAGGGTCATCTAGTCCAACCCTCTGCCATGCCAGAATACACAATCAAAGTATTCCTAACAGATAGCTATCCAGCCTCCAAAGATGGAGAGTCCATCACTCTCCAAGGCAGCATGTTCCACTGTTAAACAGCTCTTATCATCCGGAAGTTCTTCCTAATGTTTAGTTGGAATCTCTTTTTCTGTAGCTTGAATCCATTGCTCCATGTCCTAGTCTCTGGAAACAGAAAACAAGCTTGCTCCATCCTCCAAATTACATCCCTTCATGACATGACATGGCTGTCATGTCACCCCTTAATCTTTTCTTCTCCAGGCTAAACATACCCAGATCACTAAGCTGCTCCTCATAGGGCATGGTTTCTAAACATCTTGGATGATCCATCATTGATTATGGTAGGGACTGATTAATCAGTCAGTTTTGTTTTCTTGCACTATTGGATGCATCCTCTTTGCATGGAGTGAATGTGTGGGGGGATAAAAAAGACTATTCCCAATTGCAGATATATACCCTGTATTCTCCTAATTTGTGACAAGTTTGGTGTATGTCACAAAGAAGTCTACTTGCATACAATAGTGTACTCATGACACTTTTCCACATGATGAGAACTGTGCCTAATCAGTGTCCCCATTCTGTGAGGAATTCTGTGTGAGAACTGCTGTACATAAATATAGCTTTTTGGGGTTTTCACCAGAGAAGATGAAAGTATTTCATACAATTCATACACAGGCAATTCCATGATCCCTTGCTTATGTTCCTTTAAACATATGGAGGGGGTTATGTGCCATCCCTTCCGGGTGCAATACAAGGTGTTGGTTATTACCTATAAAGCCCTAAATGGCTTGGGCCCAGGGTACTTGGAGGACCGCCTCTCCCCATACAGTCCGCCTTGAACTCTCAGAATGGGTGGGAAACATTTATTAAGAGTTCCTAAAGCAAGATATGCTGCATCTCGGAGGGCATTTTCCATCTCAGCCCCACAGCTTTGGAACTCCCTGCCCGACGAGCTCTGCGTTGTCACCTCCCTTGATGTATTTAAGAGGAATTTGAGGACCTTCCTATTCCGCCAGGCTTTTCCCCATGTGCCTTAATGTTACCTTTTGTCTCCCTTTGATGATGTATACTGTTCAATCCAGCTATTTGTTATGGTTTTAATGCTTTGTAATAATTGGTTTTAGATGCTGTATAGTTTTAATTGCTATGGGTGGTTGGTTTGTACACTGTTGGGGATATATGTTGCTTATAATTGTTTTTGTTGCAATTTGTTGTTGGAAACAGCTATGATCTACACAGGAATAGTGGTATATAAATAAAAAAATTATTTTTATTTATTATTATATCCCCTTGTAATTCTAGTTGTAGATGAATCAACAACCAGTGTAGTTTTGAGTTTCTTAGGTTACAATTAATTTTTTTCTTCCTTGTTTTCTTGTTAATGTGCCCCTTTTATGTAACATGTTCTGCTTTCACAGTTAAGATTGGTTATATTTCCCTGCACTTTTTAGGGAAATGAACATTTGACTTTTATGTTTTATTTATTCCTATTTTTTTTTTAATCACTGCTAAGAGCTAATGAAGATAATTTAACTATCTGGCATTTAGAATTAGAAGTGAATTAAAGCTCATAATACAGATGGAAATCAGACATTTTTCTAGCCTTCTGTACCACATTCACATTTTTCTAAACTCTTACTCTAATTATATGTTTTATATTTGTTAGCCACTGCAAGCAATTTGATTCTAGGAATGATGTTTACCTAATATTTAGTGAAAGTTAATATTTCAAATTAACTCTAACCTCTGCAAGGTAGGTACTCATCCAAATCTCTAAGTAATTTATAAAAATCCATAAGCGAGAAAATTAATGTAAAGGTCATCAGGATCTCAGAAGAATGGGTGACCTTTGATGCTAGAAACCATGGGAGGTTTTCCTCAGGTTTTTTGAGTAATGCATTATGCAGGTTTTTGCCAGACATCTCCATGCTAAAATGAGATTTAAAGAAAAAAGAGCATCAAGGAAGGAAGCAACATTTGTAAAAATCCTTCCTACTTTTATAAGATTATTACTATTAGGCATGGCTGATTATCTAGACTAAATGCTCTGTATTAACAAACACTTTTGAAATACTCACAGAAGATGCAGGAGGTATTTAATTTCATTTTTGGTTGTATAAAAGGCTCCTAAGGGAATGAATTCAGAATGTGAGCAGGATCTGGGCAATCTGTGTCCCCCCCCCACACACACACAATAAACCTTGCTATATCTCTACAGAACCCACTCTTTGTGTGTGTGTGTAGGTATTTTAACTGGTTGACTAATTGATAGTCGTTTATATCAACTCCAAGCACTTTTACATAAAACTAATTATCTAGATAAATTTTAATGGTAATGGCCCTATTGCTATTGGTGAAAATTTCAGTGGCCCTTGAGTTTGGTATCCTTCTAGACCACATGCAAAAGG